>NC_061089.1:86002672-86017672 GCF_015104395.2 Macrobrachium nipponense
GAGAGAGAGAGAGAGAGAGAGAGAGAGAGAGAGAGAGAGAGAGAGAGAGAGAGAGAGAGAGAGAGAGAGATTCCTAGCCATTCACAAATGAGCACATAATGAAAATATTTATCTAACGGTATGTATATTAAACTAGAGAGAGAGAGAGAGAGAGAGAAGAGAGAGAGAGAGAGAGAGAGAGAGAGGAGAGAGAGGACCATTTCGCACCAGCACGCGAAGATTGCATTGCAGTCGAATGACAAGGCAATCAACAGAGTTGCAAGGAAAGCAAGCTCCTTTCCGTTGTTGAAAATATGATTGCCTGTTTGTTGAAACTCGTCACGATTATGTTGTCAAAATAAATGTCTTATTTTGTCTTTGCAAGTCTCTCTCTCTCTCTTCTCTCTCTCTCTCTCTCTCTCTCTCAAAAGCACATGCATATATGTATACATGTATGTGTATATTATATGTATATATATGGTATATGTATGTTCGTATATATATATATGTATATGTATGTTTGTATATATATTTGTATATATACACACATACATATGTATTTATATATAGTATATTATATATAATATATATATATATACATATACATATACATATGCATATGCATATTGTGTTGTGCATTGAAAGCGGAAGAATTAAGAGATAAAATCTATTTAAAGCAACTTTATGTAAGCAGACTTTTACATGATTTTAATCAGCTTATTTAGCCTGTGGCTTTTAATATCCACTTTTATTCCTGAAATTTTGTTTTATTCATTACTTATGCAATTAATACCTGCAACGTTCTTAGGTATAAAGAGCATTTAATATTTTCCCAAGTAAAGTGAAATCGTGTTTGTGAGAATTAATGTTTTTTCTCTCTCTCTCTCTCTCTCTCTCTCTCTCTCTTCTTCCTCCTCTCTCTCTCTCTACGCACAAACATAAATGAGCGCACGCACTGCCCACTCACATGCGTGCATGCTTGGTTTTACCAAATTGCTAACTTAATTAGGCACTCGAGATTCTCAGAGAGAGAGAGAGAGAGAGAGAGAGAGAGATTGACTGACTAGTTAATGCTGTATTACTTGTAGATAGCAGTTATCGGTTTTATTTCTTCGACAGATGAATTAAGAGAAAGAGAGAGAGAGAGAGAGAGAGAGAGAGAGAGAGAGATAGTTATTGTATTCTCTCTCTCTCTCTCTCGCTCTCTCTCTCTCTTTCTCTCTCTTTCTCCTCCCTTCATCAACATACGAAAGGGCGCCTCGTTTTTACGAGTATTCTACATCTCACTTGTTTTATCAGCACAGACGTTCTCTTGACTCGAGTAATGGACTCTCCCTCCTCTGGTGTGCTTCGCTACACTGATTTACCTCGCAAATGGAGCAATTTGGCTTCTCTTTATGTTTCATGTAATGGACAATAACCTCTGCTTCTCTCTTTACAATGCAAAATGTAGTTGGTTGTTGTTACAGCTGTGCTGAGCAGTTATTATAAAGAGCTGTCGTGTTTTGGTTCATTATCGTAGTTTTTCCAGGAATGCGTTTTGAACTGTATTGTTACTGAAAATTTTTTCCCTCGTACTTTCATGGATGCTTCGAGCCAAGTCAAATTTCTCCTGATCTTTCTGCATGAAATCCAGGATGATATTGTAAAATCAAAATGATTTCTGAAGTGTTTTGGGCCAGTTTTTTTTTTTCACTTAATGCCATGTCAATAATAAAAACAGCTTTAAGCCTTTTTCCCAACAGACAAGTTCAATTGTAATAGAAAACTTAGATTTTGGCTGTCCTGACCCCTTCTCTCTCTCTCTCTCTCTCTCTCTCTCTCTCTCTCAGTCTCTCTCTCTCTCTCTCTCATTGGCTCACTTAATGCCATGTCAATACAGAAACACAGATGTATCCCTTTTTACTATCAGATCAGTCCAATTGCAACAGAAAATTTAGATTTTGACCGTCCTGACTCCTGCCCCCACCCCCCCTCCTCTCTCTCTCTCTCTCTCTCTCTCTCTCAGAGTCTTACATGGAATAGCCAGTGGGCGAAGCTTCCATTAACATCTGCGAATATGATGGCCAATTCCAGAACTTGTAAAAGATGTGATTCTCATTCCCAAACTCCATCTCAGTTTTGTGTTCCAGGAATGATGATCACTAAATTTTTCGATAGTTTTAGGCTGATACAGATATTATGAATATAGTTATGCCTTCACATATGCCAATATGCATTTAGGAATATAAATATTATTTCACACGGATCAATATGCGTTAAGGTGACTGCAGTTAGTCTTATAAACAAACAGTGCCCACTTGTGATAGTAAATAATGCAGGAAGAGAGGCGTATGCCGTTTAAAGGGTATAAAAGGAGAAAAAAATAAAAAAGCGAATTTTGCTTAAATGCTTAAAGTACCCTGAAACGAAAGTTGAAATTAAGGTAAACGCTTTACAGTTTAATTTTATTTAACTCTGTGGGAATAAACGAGGACTTCTACTTGATAAACGACCCCCGCCCCCTGATTTAGATTAATGGTTCTTAAGGCTTGTGGCAAAGGACGTCAGTCATCTGCTACTCTCTTAAGTAATGGATGTAGTCCATCTCGTTACGGACGCCAATCCTATTCAGACGGGCGATTTTTCTTGAGACAGCTGTTTCAATTGCTTTTTTTTTTTTTTTTTTTTTTTTTAATACATTTTGTTTTTTCTTTCAGTTCACTGACGATTCGTGGTTTTTCTTTATTGTTTTTTTTGTTCTTTTTTTAAATACATTTTGTTTTTTCTTTCAGTTCACTGGCGATTCGTGGTTTTTCTTTTTTTTTTATTGTTTTTTTTTTGTTTCTTTTTTTTAAATACATTTTTTTGTTTTTTTTTTTCTTTCAGGTTCCACTTGGCGATTCGTGGTTTTTTCTTTTTGTTTTCTTTTTCTTTTTTTATTACTTGTTTTTTTTTCTTTCAGTTCACTGACGATTCGTGTTTTTTTTTATTCTTTTATGTCTTAGCCTGATCAATATAAAACCTTGTATTTTGTCAACCTTTTTCCATTTTTGTTTATATTGATGATTCTTGGTATTTTCTTCCATTTCCTATTGACGTAGACTGAACGTTACGAAATCGATTTTCTCCATGGCCACATAATGTTAACCCTTTCTTTTGCCCTATTCCAAGTGATATTGGCCCTTTTTTCAGATTTTACTTATAATGACATTGCAATTCGCTCAGTGTTAAGTTTTTGCGACTAAAAATTTTTCACTTTGGTTCTTTTTCTAATTTTGCAGATAATACGATTGCAATTTGATGACTTATGTTTTTACAGATAGTTAAACCGCATTAAGTATTCACGTCTTCATTACTTCCTACTGCCCCTATTCCAAGAGATATTGGCCCTTTTATTTGTTTTTTCATATAATGACATTGCAATTCGCTTAATTTTATGTTTTTCCTAATAAAAAAATTGCTGTTCGGCTCTTTTTCTAATTTTGCAGATAATACGATTGTAATTTGGTTATTTTAGTCTTTTTACAGATAGTAAAATCGTAGTAAGTATTCATGCCTTCATCACTTCCTACTGCATATTTTTGCCTCGCCTTGTACGTAGAATCGTGGATTACCCTGGTAATAACTGTCACCTTCTCTTTACATTATAAAAAATCACCCCTTTAAATCTAATACATCTGCACTGTCTTTATTGATCGACATCCTTCACGAAACCCATTCTTACTCCTCGCATTCAATACACAATTTTACTTCTATTATCGCACCCGTAATCCTCTCTCTCTTTCTCTCTTACTGCTACGAGTTGGTTTGAGGAATTCCTGTCGCGCCATTTGGCAATGGTACAAAGACAGATGGTGAGACCTTGGTTTAGTCTGAGGTTATAGGATGCATTTCAAGGACCAGGAGGCATGTTGTGATATGCCTGGTTGATTTCGTGGCCGCCTTTACGTGGTATTCTTGTGCCTTGGTATTCTGTCCATTACAATCTTTGTACGCAGGTTCGATATTCAAGCTTTCTCAAATAAATGCTAATACCGCCTTGGGTCGTGATGTAATATGCATGATTAGATTTCGATACAGCTTCGAGAGTCTATTATAAAACGACACTTTCAGAGTAGAATGATTTTGTAAACCTTTTGTAAATAAACGGCAAACTCATTTTTTTTTGATATCCCCAATAAATATAACAGCATGAACTCGTGACCTTTAAAATGGAATATTTAGGCTTTATAACTCTCTGTACCCAAGTTGTGAGTTTAGTTATTCTCATCTGGTTATTGCAATGCTCTAAGTAATACAAAAAGCAGGGTTATTACTGATGCTCTTTCAAGGTAGCTGACCATATCTAACTGCTTTTAAATTCCGTAATCATACCTATAATATATAATTCCTATTTGGTGGAGAATATCAGAAACGCTCTTTTAAATGGTATAGTTCAAACATATCACGAGAACGAATTCTTCATTTGCCAGAAGAGAAAAGAACTCACGACGTCACGTTTTTTTTTTTTTTTTTTTTTTTTTTTTTTTTTTTTTTTATTTTTTTTTTTTTTTTTTTAGTTTTAGATGCCAGCAGATAGCCCGTTCTTTGTTCCATATTGTGGTAAAAACGTCTAATTTGTATTTGTAATAGAAAACCACTCGGTAAAAGAATAATATAAATATACATATTGACAAAGTATAATTAGAGTTTGAAAAATTAAATTGCTTCTCTTGAAAAATAGCAATTTTTGAGTCATATCACTCTTTGGTGAATGAGTGAAATTTGTAAAGTAACGTGACTGAAATGTACAAAACAGCTGATTTTCTCAGCCGAATTAGCAAAACACCTCAAATATTCTAGATACTGAAGACTTAATAGGTCTGGAAACGTATAGAGAGAGAGAGAGAGAGAGAGAGAGAGAGAGAGAGAGAGAGAGAGAGAGAGAGTTAAAAATAAAAGGGATGTTAATAATTTGTTTTTCAAAAATCCGTAATCGCTTATGGCCGAATGAAACGAAGGAGAGAGAGAGAGAGAGAGAGAGAAAACTGAAAAAATTAAAGGGAATTTTAAAAAAATGACTAGAAAAAACGAGAGAGAGAGAGTGCTAAAAAATAAAAATGAAGTTAATACAAAAGTCTATAAAAATCCGTAATAACCTTTGGCACAGAGAGAGAGAGAGAGAGAGAGAGAGAGAGAGAGAGAGAGAGAGAGAATGAAGTGGATTTGCAGAGGCGAGATGCAAAATTCCCCCAAGGTTTTCCTCCGACTTCGTCAGGTGGTTTCACTTGGGTGGCTAACTGGATTTGCTCCAAGGTCTGAGGCTTTTAGTTCTCTGGGCACAGAAGAAGAAGAAGAAGAAGAAGAAAATTGCGTTTTTCTTCTCTGAAAATATGGATTATTTTTTTTTTTTTTTCACGTGCCGTGATGTTATTTGTATGTTGCATGCTTGTGTTTACTCTGCGGTTGAAGGTATAGAGTATGAAACTTTTTGAAACCTTTTTATTGAACTAATTACTTGGTATATGATGCATGTGTGTATGTATAGCTATATATACCCTCATTATGTGTTTTTATATGGATGTACATGTAGATGTATCTACTATATACTTGCATAGTCACATCCAAACAGCCATGAATTTAGGCAGGTATATTGAAAGGCAATTAAGTAAAAGTTTATATATATATTTATATATATATATAAATATATATATATATATATATATATATATATATATATATATATATATATATATATATATGATATATATATATATATATCTATATATCTATCTATATATATATATATATATATATATATCTATATATATATATATATATATATATTATATATATATAGATATATATATATATATATATATATAGATAGATATATATAGATATAGATATATATATGATAGATATATAGATATATATCATATCTATCTATTATATATATATATATATATATATATATATATCTATATATATATATATATATATATATATCTATATATATATATATATAATATATCTATCCTATATATATAATATATATATATATATCATATATCTATATCTATCATATATATATATATATATATATATATATATATCTATCTCTATCTATCTATATATATATATAGATATATATCTATCTATATATCTCTATCTATCTATCTATCTATCTATATATATATATATATATACTATATATATATATATATATATGATAGATATCTTTCTCTCTAAATCAGCCTTTCCTATGAGATCGTAGAGCTCAGCAATCATCCTTTAATTACTAAATTGAAGGTTATTTTTTTATGGACGAAATGTTAAAATTGTTATCAGTGATGTATTCATAGGTTATTTGAAGCCGGTGAAAGGTCGAGTATTGGAGAGTCCCATTTCTGTCAATCAAAATCGTTTCATAAAGCGTTCCGCATATAGTTTTACATTTTCCAGCCTCTCTCTCTTTCTCTCTCTCTTCTCTCTCTCTCTCTCATCTCTCTCTCGTCTCTTATAACAATATATATATATATATATATATATATTTATATATATATATGTATATATAGATATATTATATATATATATATATATTTTATATAATAATATTATATATAAAGTTTACCATTTGTGTCTATACATATTTTGATACAAATGTAGCTATATAGATTTGTTCCTATATACATTAAATATATATATATATATATATATATATATATATCTATATATATTATATATATATATATATATATATATATATATATATATATATATATATATATATATATATATATATATATATCTATATATATATATATATATTTCTGGAAATGTCTCGAATATACATCACTCCATTAAGGAATGGGATTAAAGTAAAAGATAATTTACTCTCATCAGACATCGACTTCGAGTATTGCAAGAATAGAAAACACTTTCGTACTTTCTATTTCGCTTTCTCTTGTAACTTTCTCTTCTAGCGCTCTCGCTAGAAAATCTATCTTTTTATTGCATGGTGGGATGAGAGATCAAAATGAAAATCCTTTAATTCCATTTTTATTTTGGTACTTTCTCTTTTTACTTTCTCTTTGAGCCCTCACTTTCTTCTAAGTCCTTTCTTCTTGCGTTGCGAGGAAGGAAGGAAGGTAGGAAGAAGGATTAAGGAAGGTAGGAAGGTACGTCCCTCCCTCATGCCTCGTATGTTAATCGCCCCTGAGGAATGTTTTAGAGAACCTCGGAGGTAAATCCCCTCCAGGAGTTTTTTTTTTTTTTTTTTTTTTTTTTTTGAGAGAGTTCCCGGATTGTGAGGAACCTAGTAATCGCATTATCGTTGAAATCTATTTCTGATGGTAAGAGGGAAAGGCGTCTCTCTTCTGGGAAAATCTCTGAGTGAAAGTCCAACTCGACGTTTGGTCTGTTAGTTTTTTGTGATGTTTTTTTAACAAGTAAAAAATGCTGGAATCGAGGTTTCTGTACATCATATAATGAAAGCCACCGAAAATAGATCTTATCTCTCGAAAGTATCATGATAATGCTGGGTGAGCCGCAGCCCGTGACATTCTCAGCCGGCCGTGGTGGCCTGTCTCGTAGCGTTCCCAGAAATGACTATGGTTAACTTTAACCTTTAATACAATAAAAACTACTGAGGCTAGAGGGCGGCGATTTGGTGTGTCTGATAACTGGAGTGTGGATGGCCAATGTTACAATTTGCAGCCCTCGAGCGTCAGTAGTTTTTGAGATCTGAGGGCGGACAGAAAAAGTGCGAACAGAAAAATTGTTTTATTTTAGAGATTTTTCAAAGGCCCTACAAGCACGGCCCAATTTTAGACCTTGGTATATAAAGTCACTCAGCCGAAAGCAGATATGACATTGGCATCTGGTGTAAAGAAATTTTAGTTAATTTATCTGAAAAATTTTCTAATTTTTGCATTGTCTGGTTTCATCACGTCGTACAGGGTTAAACTTTATCAATATCTATATTTTTTGTATATGTTTACTAATTCTGTTTATATGAACGTAGTTTTTGTATCTGAATTTGAATTGAATCGATGGTTCTGTCATCGAATCGCCTTGAGTTGGGAGGCCCGCTCTAAAGGTCTCAGACCCGGCTTGTAAGGAGAGAGATCGCGATATCCACCCTCTGCTGCACAAGGTTGATAAACACATCATGGGCCAAATTGCTCGTTGGATGGGAAATTCAGGGCGGTCTTCACTGCTGGTGCTAGTTCTTAAGGCGCTCTGATTTACTTTACTTTTGGTGTTAGATTTATTTGTACGTTTTTTTTTCCACCGAAAGGTTAAAATAGCAGTTTTTACAAGAGTTACATACTTATCTATGAATGGTATAATATAACATTTTTCTGATTTACTTCACGTTTCGTATTATTTTTATTTGTACGTTTACTCTAGCTGGGGGTTTAAATGCTTAGTAACCTTTCAAGAGTTACGTATTTATGTATGAATAGTATAATGTAACTGCATTAAAAAAAATAAACCTATACATTTTTATTTCACTATCTCTTGGTTCGACGATGTTAATTTTTTTTTTTCAGAAGTTACTAAATAAATTTAGTTTCTAAATGAGGATTCTGTCTGTCCGTTAGCTGCTTCGTATTTACATTATACATTTACGTAAATGTATCAAAATCATACACAACTTCCACTGTTCAGAAATCATTTGGTAAATCACATTCCTACTAACATACCAACTACCTAATTGCTTTGTAGGGTAATAAAGTGCCTACCTCAAGGTCTTGTGCGTTAGTGTTGTGAAAATTTATAAATATCTCATTTACTTATAGTTCATTGCTACTTGAATTTAAATTTTTTTAAAAACAAAACTTACATTTATGAAATTTTTCTTTTTCATTTACAATAGCCAAGATTTCATTGTCAAATTTCTACGTTTTTAATATGGTCATGATATTACGAATTAAGTTTTACGGTCTCTGCTGTCCCTCCCCACCTCTCTCTCTCTCTCTCTCTCTCTCTCTCTCTCTCTCTCTCTCTCTCTCTCTCTCTCTCTCTCTCTCTGTACGTTTTCTGCCTGCCTGAACTGTCTCTTGCTGTGTAACAACCTCTCCTCTGTAGCGATGACGAGCCTCTCTCTCTCTCTGTCACCACCTCGGCAGAGAGAGATCACGACTCCCCAGAGATCACTGCTCTAACGACCACAATTATGAGAGTCATTACGTCGTCCTTGGGAGGAAAAAAAATGTTTAATAACGCAGAGACGACGAGAGATGTTCGGGAACTCCCGAAGGAGGACTCTCCATCGACCAACGGCGTGCAGGAAGGGAACGTTTATTGTTGAGTTTTTATTTATTTATTTTTTTTAGGCCTTGTGATAAAGGTAGATAAGTGCTTCGTTGTATTTTTGGAAGATGTAGCGACGTGCTTTAATGCTTTGGAAGATGTAGCAACAAGATATTATGCCTTGGAAGATGTAGCAACATGATTTAATGCCTTGGAAGATGTAGCAACAAGAGATCATGCCTTGGAAGATGTAGCAACATGATTTAATACCTTGGGAGATGTAGAGACTGCAGTAATGTAATTTAATGCCTTGGAAGATGTAGCAACATGATTTAATGCCTTGGAAGATGTAGCAACATGATTTAATGCCTTGGAAGATGTAGCAACATGATATAATGCCTTGGAAGACGTAGCGACTCCAGCAATATAGAGATGCTGCAGAAAATAACCGTGATTATATGTAACTAATATGAAATAATTATTTTAAATACAAGTAATAACCAACGAGAAACAAAGTATATATATATATATATATATATATATATATATATATATATATATCATATATACAATATATATACATATATATATATATATATATATATTTATATATATAATATATTTAATATATATATAAGCGAATTCCACAGGAAAATGATAGTCAGAAAATCCAAGCGCTTTCGTCTTTACTCAGACATTGTCAAGGAGTAAATGAGGTACAATTGGAGAGAAAGGTCTGAGGTACAACACAAGATCAAGAATACCACATGATTAATTGTCAAAAGGGTAAAAATTAAAAGAGATAATCCAGGATTATCGGATATCACACGGTCACAAACATAAACAGATTGACCCTAACCGAAATTACAAAGTTTCTTTACAGTCCAAAACATGTAAAAACTGAATATATTAATTTTGTTGCTTATATTTATCTACAACTTTTTTCATTGTGAAAGAATCAAGTTTAAATAAACCAAGACTTAAATTTAGAACATTTCTATTATTTGACTTGATGAAACAAGATTCAATGATATTCCTTTTAACTGTGTCATTACATGGGATTAAGGCTCTTGCTTGACTCCAGTTAATAGGATGGTCTAAATCTCTCATATGTACGAATAATGCATTCGATATTTGCCCAGTTCTCACAGAATACTGATGCTGTTTGAGACGTTGTGAAAGAGATTTACCGGTTCGTCCGTAATAGACTTTATCAAACTTTTTGCAAGGAATTTCATATATGCAGCCTGGAAGATCTTTAGGAGAATTTTTGATTATTAAACTCTTAACATTAATATTACTGAAAACAACATTTATGTTAAAAAGCTTTAAAATTCTAGGAATATCTAAAACCCTTTCATCATAGGGTAATTTTAGAATGTTATTCTTACTAAATTCAAGTTTGTCATTAGTTGAATAAAATGTTTTTCTAGCTCTTTTCCATGCCCCATCTACAAAAGTCCTTGGGTGTTTAAGTTTCATTGCAATATCATAAATAGTTTTAATTTCAGCGTCAATAAACTGCGGGCTACAAACACGCAAAGCCCTTAGAAACATCCCAGAAAAAACAGAGAATTTAATATTTTGATGGTGATTGGAGTAGTGATGAATAAAAGAGGCAATGTTAGTTGATTTTCGAAAGACTGAAAAGGTGAAATTTCTATCATTTCTATGGACAGTTATATCAAGAAAATTCAAATTACAATTTCTTTCTTCCTCTACGGTGAATTTTATAGAAGGGACTAAATTATTGAGATTATTAAGGAATTCCTGGAGATTTTCGTGAACTGGCCAAATACAGAAGATATCATCCACATAACTAAACCAAATAACATTTTTGGGCAAAATTCTTGGTAAGAGTTTTGTCTCAAAAAATTCCATGTAAATATTGCTAAGGACAGGAGATAAGGGATTACCCATAGCCATTCCAAACTTTTGTACAAAAAATTCCCCATGAAAACAGTTTACTATCTTTGATACATAACCTTATGAGACTAATGAGGTTTGCCACACTTAAGCGTGGCAAACCTCATTAGTCTCATTTTCCTGTGGAATTCGCTTATTTATGAAGTCACGTGCAACTATTGAGATTTTTTAAGCATATATATATATATATATATATATATATATATATATATATATATATATATATATATACATATATATATATATATATATATATATATATATATATATATATATATATATATATATATATATATATATATATATATATATATATATATATATATATATATATATATATATATATCATATATATATATATATATACTTTGGTTTTCATTATTTATAACAGATGTATTTGAAATAATTGATTTGATATTAATTACATATAATCACAATCATCTTCCCTTTTTCACATTGAAGCAATGTACTCTGCGGAAGTGTTGTTAAATCACAATAATAATAATAATAATAATAATAATAATAATAATAATAATAATAATAATAATAATAATAATAATAATAATAAAATAATAATTAACAATATATTAATATTTAGGAAGCAGACCCTCTCTAAGCATACTTTATTAAAAGTAATGGCTACTTCAGCAGCGTTACACTTGTAGAGATTCTTCTCTATTTTGCGAATAGCGCTTTAAACAGACTAGTAGAGCGCCTATAGAGGTCATGGTCAAATACAGGGTCAAAATAGGTGTATATATTTGAACTTTACAGATAAACTATGATACCATAGTCATCAAAGTCATTAACAATTTTCTCTCTCTCTCTCTTAAAGCGAGCTTTCGTCTGGAGCTGCCAGATATCCTCGGGCTGGGAAGCTGAGGGTGGACTGATCTTGTCTCCTATTGGCCAAGGAATTCCTGGAGATTTTCGTGAACTGGCCAAATACAGAAGATATCATCCACATAACTAAACCAAATAACATTTTTGGGCAAAATTCTTGGTAAAGAGTTTTGTCTCAAAAAATTCCATGTAATATTGCTTAAGGACAGGAGATAAGGGATTACCCATAGCCATTCCAAACTTTTGTACAAAAAATTCCCCATGAAAACAGTTTACTATCTTTTTGATACATAACCTTATGAGACTAATGAGGTTTGCCACACTTAAGCGTGGCAAACCTCATTAGTCTCATTTTCCTGTGGAATTCGCTTATTATGAAGTCACGTGCAAACTATTGAGATTTTTAAGCATATATATATATATATATATATATATATATATATATATATATATATATATACTATATACATATATATATATATATATATATATATACATATATATCATATATATATATATATATATATATTATATATTACTTTGGTTTTCATTATTTATACAGATGTATTTGAAATAATTATTGATATTAATTACATATAATCACAATCATCTTCCCTTTTTCACATTGAAGCATGTACTCTGCGGAAAGTGTTGTTAAATCACAATAATAATAATAATAATAATAATAATAATAATAATAATAAGAATAATAATAATAATAATAATAATAATAATAATATTATATTTAGGAAGCAGACCCTCTCTCAATCATACTTTTTATTAAAAGTAATGGCTACTTCAGCAGCGTTACACTTGTAGAGATTCTTCTCTATTTTGCGAATAGCGGCTTTAAACAGACTAGTAGAGCGCCTATAGAGGTCATGGTCAAATACAGGGTCAAAATAGGTGTATATATTTGAATTTTACAGATAAACTATGATACCATAGTCTCAAAGTCATTATAATTTTCTCTCTCTCTCTCTTAAAAGCGAGCTTTCGTCTGGAGCTGCCAGATATCCTCGGGCTGGAAGCTGAGGGTGGACTGATCTTGTCTCCTATTGGCTGGTGGCGGTGAGTCTTCGTTTTCATTGGTTGCCTGAACCAGGTCTCAAGCCACTTTCTTCGAGCCGATGGTTGTGTTGCAGCATATCCTGCAGCCGCCTGGACCTCCTGAGCGGCGCTGTATCGTTGATGGGCGTTGCGCTACGCTGTGGGACGTCACTGCTAATTTGATTTCCATCGGCTGCAGGAGTACCTCGTTCGGGGGCGTTGTCTTCTGTGGAGTTGTCGTGATCGGTATTGTCATTGTTGGAGGCAGGTCTTCTCATACTCGTAGGGAGGAGAAATTCTTCCTGCGTCGTATTCAGTGTAGGTTTTATTTGCTGGATGAGGAGCGCTCTCCTTGGTGAGGATCCCGCTGGAATATGAGCCCCTCTCTGTAAGAGCTTCAGCAAGTAGGAGGGGTTGAAGGGCGTCGGTAGTTCTCACGATGCTCCGGGCTTCGAGTTGTTGGATGGAGTCTAGGAGCAACTCGATTCCGAGTCTCTTGTCATGAGGCCTGGGTCTTGAAATGAAGTGGCAATTAAGACCCAGCTTCAGAAGGGCGTCTTGATCGGGAGTGGGGTCGTAATCAGTAAGGTTAATGTATCCTGTCGAAGAGACTCTCGTGCCACGCCCAAGAGGGAGCTATCAAGGATCACGCCCGCACCAAACATCATGATGCCATCTCCCGGGATGTCATCATACAGAACACGAAAATCATCGGGAAGGCCCCTGATGCCCGTCGGTTGCGCCTGCTGGAGGCGCTCCTCATCCAGAAAATAAAACCTACACTGAATACGACGCAGGAACAATTTCTTCACCCTCCGAGTATGAGAAGACCTACCACCAACAATGACACCACCGATCACGACAACTCCACAGAAGACAACGAGGTACTCCTGCAGCCGATGGAAATCAAATTAGCCGTGACGTCCCACAGCGTAGCGCAACGCCCATCAACGTTACAGCGCCGCTCAGGAGGTCCAGGCGGCTGCAGGATATGCTGCAACACAACCATCGGCTCGAAGAAAGTGGCTTGAGACCTAGTTCAGGCAACCAATGAAAACGAAGACTCACCGCCACCAGCCAATAGGAGACAAGCATGGGGCAGACCCCCTGCTGTCAACCACAGATATAACGAGGACGGACACCGTACCAAGATCAGTCCAACCTCAGCTTCCCAACCCGAGGATGTCTGGCAGCTCCAGACGAAAGCTCGCTTTAAGAAAGAGAGAGAGAGAGAGAGAGAGAGAGAGAGACCGAGAGAGAGAGAGAGAGAAAGAAAATTGTTAATGACTTTGATGACTATGGTATCATAGTTTTATCTATAATTCAAATATATACACCTATTTTGACCCTGTATTTGACCATGACCTCTATACGCGCTCTACTAGCCTGTTTAAGTAGCACGGAAAAAGCCGCTATTCGCAAAATAGAGAAGAATCTCTACAAGAGTGACGCTGCTGAAGTAGCCATTACTTTTAATAAAATAATAATAATAATAATAAATCTTTGGATACCTTTAAATTTGTCTCTGATGACAAAACGTATCTCGAAAAATCGTCGATACTCTGAACCGAACATCTTGAAGAAACAAAACAATAAAGAAAATTGACAAACTATGAAAATTTGTAAAAACACACAATCACAAAACCCAGGCATCCTCCCTGCTTCCGTTCGCCTGCGTCGAATATTTGTTTATTTTTCGTGGATACTCCGGGAGTGTGCCTCTTCCGCGGCGTGCCGGGAAAGGAGAGAGAGAGAGAGAGAATTTGGCGTTGCTTTTACAACCTGGGAAACCGTCTGCTGAATAGCTAAGGAGCCTCTCTTCCCGAGTTTTAAGGTCGCTTTTACGTTACGTTGGTTCATTCGGGTATGACAGCCTTCTTCGCTAAGCCGATGGGGTATCATCAAGCTTGCAACATTACAACAGCCTCGTGTTTTTCTGCAGCATCAGAAGGAGTCTTGTATGTTTCTGCAACATTAGAA
>NC_061089.1:86025172-86037672 GCF_015104395.2 Macrobrachium nipponense
CTTGCTATGTGGTTTATGGTTTCATTTTTCGTATTGCACTTCCTACATAGGGAGAGATGTTAATTCCGTCTATCGTTCTTTGAAAATATCTAGTTCTTAGGGTCTGATCTTGTACCGCTGTTATCATTCCTTCAGTTTACTTCTTTACCTCTCCCCTCTGTAGCCATTGCCATGTGTCATCGCTGGCTAGTTCTTTAGTCTGTCTCATGTATTGTCCGTGCATTGGTTTGTTGTGCCAGTCCTTTGTTCTGTTTGTCATTCTCCTGTCTCTGTATATTTCAGGGTCTTCGTCTACTTTTATTAGTCCTTCTTCCCATGCACTCTTTAGCCACTCGTCTTCACCGGTTTTCAGATATTGCCCCAGTGCTCTGTTCTCGATGTTGATGCAATCCTCTATACTTAGTAGTCCTCTCCCTCCTTCCTTTCGTGTTATGTATAGTCTGTCTGTATTTGCTCTTGGGTGTAGTGCTTTGTGTATTGTCATATGTTTCCTGGTTTTCTGATCTATGCTGCGAAGTTCTGCCTTCGTCCATTCGACTATTCCTGCGCTGTATCTGATTACTGGCACTGCCCATGTGTTTATGGCTTTTATCATATTTCCGCCATTGAGTTTTGACTTGAGTATCGACTTGAGTCTCTGCATATATTATTTCCTGATCGTGTCCTTCATCTCTTGGTGTTTTATATCCCCTCCTTCCATTATTCCCAGGTATTTGTATCCTGTCTCATCTATGTGTTTGATGTTGCTCCCATCTGGTAGCTTTATCCCTTCAGTTCTTGTTACTTTGCCCTTTGTATGTTGACCTAAGGCGCATTTTTCTATTCCAAACTCCATCCTGATGTCCCCAGATACAATCCTTACAGACTGGATTAGGGTATCTATTTTCTTGATGCTCTTACCATACAGCTTGATGTCGTCCATGAACATCAGATGGTTAATTCTGTTGCCTCTTTTCTTGAGTTGGTACCCGGCATCCATCTTCTGTAGTACTTTTGTCATGGGAATCATGGCTACTACGATGAGTAGTGGGGACAGTGAGTCGCCCTGGAAGATCCCTCTCCTGATTAACCTCTGCTAGTCTTATTCCAGAGCTTGTAAGTATTGTATTCCAGTTGCGCATTGTATTTTTGAGGAAGCTGATGGTGTTTTCCTCTGCCCCATATATTTTCAGGCATTCTATTAGCCATGTGTGTGGTATCATGTCGAAGGCTTTCTTATAGCCTATCCATGCCATGCTTAGGTTGGTTTTCCTTCTCCTACTGTTCTTCATTACCATTTTGTCTATCAGGAGCTGGTGTTTTGTGCTCCTAAACTTCCTTCTGCAGCCTTTCTGTTGGTGGGGGATGGTGTTTGTCTCCTCTAGGTAGTTGTATAGCCTTTCACTGATGATACCTGTTAGTAATTTCCACATTATTGGTAGGCAGGTGATAGGCCTGTAGTTACTGGCTATATTTCCCTTATCTTGTCTTTGTACTTAGGATGTTCTTCCTGTGGTCATCCATCTGGGTGCATTGTGATTTGAGATACCATGCTGGAGTTGTTCTGCTATTCGTGGGTGTAGGGCCTTGAAGTTTTTGAGCCAGTTTCCATAGACTTCATCAGGACCTGGGGCTTTCCAGTTTGGCATTTTCTTTAGTTGGTGTCTGACGATGTCTGTCGTGATCTCTGTGAATCTTTGTTTTATTCTCCCTGTTTCTTCTTCCTTGACTTCCTGGAGCCATGTTGCATGTTTGTTGTGTGATACCGGATTGCTCCATATGTTTTCCCAGAGTCTCTTACTTGGTTCGGCTTCAGGAATTTCTTGGTGGTTGTCTTCCCTGTTAGTTGGCTGTATAGTCTTTTCTGGTTGGTTCCAAATAGTTTGTTCTGTTGGTATCCCTTATTCCTGTTCATGTACCGTTGGATCTTATGTGCTTTGGCCTTAAGCGTCTGTTTTACATCTTCTATTGTGTTGTTTAGTCCCCTCTCTTATACTTTGTATTTCTCGTTGAGTTCCCTCCTTGTTTTCTTGCTTTCTTAGCCTTTTTTCTGCCCATCTCTTTCAGTTACTCAAGTCAGATCTCATCGCCATGATTGCTTTCCAGGCTCCTTTTCCAAGGAGGTTGCTGTTTTTGGTTTCTGTGGTTGGTTGTGCTGTGGTGGTTGTGTTCGAATCCCCATCAGTTCTGCTACTAATCTTGCTCCTGCATATGCCAAGTTATTTGTTTCTGTGATACTGGTGGTGTGTATTATGCCAATTATTTCATTGACCCTCACTTGTTTTCTCCCCTTAATTTCTTGGCGTTGTAGGCTTTCATGGAGGGGATCTTTGTTCTCTCTGTATCTGGCTCCATCCATTGTCTAATCTTTTCTACCCATTCCGTCCTCTCTGTTACTTAGTCGGTGTTTCTTCGTGTGTCGTTGTTTGATACCTCATCATCCCTGTCGTCTTCTGTGGCATCGTCTCTCAGTTCGTCTTTCTGTAATTCGTTTTCGTGTGACATTTCCCTTTCCAGTTCTTCTCTTTCTGTTGGGGAGAGCCAGTTCTTTTTCTTTATGTTCCTTACTTGGTCTGCCATCCTCTGCTCTGTTTGGGGAGTGTTATTCCTCTCATTCCAGATGTTGACCAACCTTACTTTCTATCCACCTCTCTCAGTCGGGTTGCTTCTGATGTAGCATCTCCATATTTCTTATTTTCTTCTCTTGTCCATTTCTTTCTTTGGTTTGCTTCTGTAGCTCCAATCTCAGGCTGTTGGTTACTGTCGTTTTGGTGGTCAGTTGCTGGATGACGACCTCCAAGTACCTGACCGTCTTTCCCTTCAATTGGTTTGAATACCTGGCTGCCGGACGAAGGTCTTCTGTTGCCAGAGGTTCCATTTACGTCGTTGTCGTTTATTCCTTCATTTCTTTCCATCATTGCTGAGTTTTGCTATTTAACCCATAGCTGGACCTTACCCCATTAGGGATAAGTTCTCATTTACAGCTGAGTAGACTGAGGAAATTATGGTAAAGATCCTTTCCCAAGGAATCAACGCCGAGTAGAGCGGTCACCCATCCAACGATTGACCAGCCCCAATGTTGCTTAACCAGTCGATCGACGACCTAACCCACTCTGCCACGGCGCCACGTATTATTATTATTATTATTATTGTTGTTGTTGTTGTTGTTGTTGTTGTTGTTGTTGTCGTTGTTCTAAGGGGTCCACAATGCTAAAAATGTTAAAAGTTCGTGCATAATTCATACAAACTTTATAAAAGCTATCGAACCCTTCTCTGGGACTGAAGATGAACACAGAGAAGGGTTCGAAGGCTTTTATAAAATGTTTATGATTTATTCACGAACTTTTAACATTTTTATTATTGTGGACCCCTTAAAACATTGTATAAGGTCTCGTCATAGAGAGTTTTTCCCTTCATTATTATTATTATTATTATTATTATTATTATTATTATTATTATTATTATTATTATTATTATTATTTATTATTATTATTATTATTATTATTATTGCTCTATCACAGTCCTCCAATTCGACTGGGTGGTATTTATAGTGTGGGGTTCCGGGTTGCATCCTGCCTCCTTAGGAGTCCATCACTTTTCTTACTATGTGTGCCGTTTCTAGGATCACACTCTTCTGCATGAGTCCTGGAGCTACTTCAGCCTCTAGTTTTTCTAGATTCCTTTTCAGGGATCTTGGGATCGTGCCTAGTGCTCCTATGATTATGGGTACGATTTCCACTGGCATATCCCATATCCTTCTTATTTCTATTTTCAGATCTTGATACTTATCCATTTTTTCCCTCTCTTTCTCTTCAACTCTGGTGTCCCATGGTATTGCGACATCAATGAGTGATACTTTCTTCTTGACTTTGTCAATCTCAACGGTCACGTTCTGGTCTTTGTGCACGTAATCATTCTATCCGTTCTGATACCATAGTCCCAGAGGATCTTTGCCTGATCGTTTTCTATCACTCCTTCAGGTTGGTGCTCGTACCACTTATTACTGCAAGGTAGCTGATGTTTCTTGCACAGGCTCCAGTGGAGGGCTTTTGCCAGTGAATATTATTATTATTATTAATTATTATTATTATTATTATTATTATTATTATTATTATTATTATTATTATTATTACTCAGAAGATGAACGATTTTCATATGATAGAACTAACACACCACAGGAGCCATTGACTTGAAATTTAAGCTTCCGATGTATTTGTTTTTTGAATTCATCCCTTAATCAGCTATAATATCGTTGCAGTTCATATTAATAGCAATTTGACAAATCAGTTTGTTCGTTGATGGAAACTGATTACTGTACAGTCGGGTATAAGGCTTTTTATACCGTGATACTCATATAATTTTAAGGCCTTTCTATTATAACTATTCTAACTTAATATATTTTGCAATTTCTCTATGTGTTATAACTATGTATGTATGTATGTATGTATGTATGTATGTATGTATGTATGTATATATATCTATATATATATATATATATACATACATAAATACATAGTTACAACACCTAGAAAAATTGCAATATTCAACAAGAATACGACAGAGATCATGCTCCTATCACGAACACCAAGTAACGTAGATGTAGAATTAGAAAGTCAGACATTGAAACAGTGTAGAAATTTCAAATAATTAGGAGTAGAGTTTAGTGACGAAAACGATTCCAAAACTGGAAATAACTACCCGATACAGAAATTGTTCATGTAACAATCTGCATCTGCTCTATCCACTAATGAAAGACAGAAATATACCTCGCAAAGTGAAAACCACCATATTATACCTCTCTATTTAAAGACCAATATTGACTTATGGCCATGAATCATGGACATTAAACACCAAGAAACTAGAAGCAACTTCAAGCAGCTGAAATGAAAGCCCTAAGACTCATAAAAGGTGTAACAAGACTGGATAGGCTACAAAAGGAAGACATTAGGAGAGAACTGGGAGTGGAGGGGATACTAGATTTTGTGGGGAGAGACAGCTTAGATGGTTTGGACCCACACCAAAAGAATGGAGGAGGAGCGATATCCATTATTAGGTTTTTTGGAATGGACACCGGAAGGAAGGAGACCGGTAGGAAGACCAAAAATGAGATGGCTACAAAACGTAGAGAGAAGAGTAGAGAGGAGAGGCTCTAGTTTGCGGGAAGTTGATGAGATGAGGCTCTATGATGATCGCCAAGAATGGAGACAGTTCCTGAAGCAGGACGACTGACAGGCCTGGAGGCCTACCTGGCGTTCTGGTGAGAAAGGTGAGAAATATATATATATATATATGTATATATATTATATATATATATATATATATTTAAAAAAAATATATATAATATATATATACATGGTTACTTTGCTTACCGTTTATAATATATAAAAAACAAAACCATTACTTATGGGTCAAGCATTGTATGGAAGGCGAGAGATAGCAGAGAGAGAGAGAGAGAGAGAGAGAGAGAGAATTACGAAATCGGAGCAACACAAAAATCATGTCGAAAGCGAAATTAAAAGCAAAGAAAAAACAATAAAGAACGTTTACTTCATTCGAAAGAAAAAAAAACTTGTTGGATCTGTTGCTGCCTTTTCAGAATTTCCTTCCGCAATCGTTTCTCCTTCCCCACCACCCACATTCCCCAATCCCCCTCCCTTCTCTCCCCCCCCTTCCCAAACTGCCCCCAATCCGACCTTTCGCACTTTCAGCTTTCCACGTAATCGAGCGTAATTGTTTCATTCAAATTTTTAACCTGATGGTGGAAGCGATGAGGCCGGAAGTAAACTCTTCCGCCCTGAAAGGCAGCGTTCAACTGTCGAGTTTTTTTTATTTCTTATTTTTTATTTGTTTTAGATTTATTAGGTGTTGGTGGTGGTTCTATTTGTGGTATGATATAATAAGGATTTTTGTATGCATTTACATACATTTGCCAATTTGTTGCGGTATCGCATAAGAAGGTTATTTATATACACGTACAAACACACACAAAACACACACTTTATATATATATATATATATATAATATATATATATATATATATTATATATATTATTATATAGTGTCTGTTTTTTCTTCATAATCTGTAAAAGTTGTAAGTCAAAGACTATAAGAATTTATGGAATGATAAAAAAACACAAAATTACATCTTACCAAAATCTTATTGAAAAAATACTCCCAACAAGATGGTGATTATATTATAAAAAATAAAAACCCATTTCATTAGCTTTCACTTAATCCTGCAATCATTCAAAATTTAAAGTCAGACTGACATTCGGACCATGAAGCATAAATATTGAAAATAAATGATAAGAATTTACTTCACAAGCTTCCACTGAATACTACTAAGAGATACACACTTAGACACTTTAAATAGACTGACAGAAAGACAGGGGCACAGTAAAACTACGCTACTCCTCGGCACAAGTCATAATATGCCCTCTGGGACGAGACTATATACTCGAAAGACATCGCCATAGCAACGCCTATTCTGGATCAAAACAACAACGAGGGAGAGGAACTCTGTGGGAGTACGTCAATTAACTTGTTTTTTTGGGAGGTGTTTTTTTTCTTCTTCATATTCCTTACCACACAGGCACACACCATTCTGAGGATGGATCTCTCTCTCTCTCTCTCTCTCTCTCTCCTCTCTCTCTCTCTCTCATACTTTTCTGAAATCCCTTATCACATAGACACGCCCTTATTTGGAACTCTCTCTCTCTCTCTCTCTCTCTCTCTCTCTCTCTCTCTCTCTCTCTCACGTCATGCATACCAAGAGACAGAAGGATCTTGTTCCAGAAAATCAGAAAGTGGAAAAAAGGTCTTGCAAAAGAAAAAATGCATGGAAAGTTATAGAACTAAAAAGTAAGATAGAAAATGCAGAACAAAAGATTATACAATCAAAAGAAAATGAAAAACGGGACTTGGAAGAAAAAACCCTAATAAATATCAAGCAAAACCCCAAACTATTATACTCATACGCGAAAAAGATGAATAATAGAAGAATAGAAATTGGCCCTCAAAGAATTGAAGGGAGATTAACGAATGAAAAAAAGGAAATTTGCAACATATTGGCAGAACGATATAAGAGAGAATTCACCCCTAGAATAGATAAAGAAGATAATGATATAGAAGTAAGAGACGAAAATAGTGAATATTTAGCTGACATAGATATTAATGAAGCTGATATTGCGCAGCTATTAATGAAAATTAAAAATGGAGCTGCAGCAGGGCCTGATGAATTCCTGCTATTTTGTTAAAGAAAGTAGTTCATTCTATCGCAAAGCCACTTGCAATATTATTAAGACAAAGGTGTAGATAAAGGCAAGATTTATGATGAGTACAAATTAGCATATATTACCCCTACTTTCAAAAGTGGATCAGACTAGAGGCAAGTAATTATAGGCCTGTGAGTTCTAACATCACATATTATGAAAGTGTATGAAAGGGAATCGGGGTAATGAAGAAAAATATTATGAAGACATTTAATAAAAAAATAATTGTTTATATAGTGACAACATGGTTTCGTACCCGGAAAAAGTACACAAACCCAATTGTTAGTCCACCGTGAGAACATATTCAAAATATGAAAAGCGGAAATGAAACAGATGTGGTTTATCTAGACTTTGCAAAAGCTTTTGACAAAGTAGACCATAATATATTAGCGTGAAGAAAATTAGAAAACACAATATCGTGGATAAAGTAGAAGAGTGGTTAAAAGAATTTTTACACACAGAAAACAGATAGTTTATTGCAAACGATGAGAAATCGGATGAAGCCAAGGTAATATCCGGTGTGCCACAAGGTACGGTGTTAGCTGCAATACTGTTTGTTATTATGATTGAAGACATAGACAGTAATGTTAAGGATTCGGTAGTGTGTAGTTTCGCTGATGACACAAGAATAAGTAGAGAAATTACTTGTGATGAAGATAGGAACGCTCTACAAAGAGACCTTAACAAAGTATATGATTGGGCAGAGGTAAATAGGATGGTATTTAACTCTGATAAATTTGAATCAATAAATTATGGAGACAGAGAAGGAAAGCTATATGCATATAAGGGACCTAATAATGAGACAATCACAAATAAGGAAGCAGTTAAAGACCTTGGTGTGATGATGAATAGGAACATGTTATGCAATGATCAAATAGCAATTCTTTTGGCAAAATGTAAAGCAAAAATAGGAATGTTGTTACGGCACTTCAAAACAAGAAAAGCTGAACAATTGATTATGCTTTATAAAACATATGTTCGTAGTCCACTTGAATATTGCAATATGATATGGTACCCACACTATCAAAAGGATATTGCTCAAATAGAGAGTGTACAAAGGTCCTTTACAGCTAGAATAGAAGTTAAGGATCTTGACTATTGGGAAAGACTACAAACTTTAAAATTATATAGTCTAGAAAGGAGAAGAGAACGCTACATGATAATTCAGACATGGAAACAGATAGAAGGAATAGAAGAAAACATCATGGAACTAAAAATATCAGAAAGAGCAAGCAGAGGTAGATTAATAGTGCCCAAAACTATACCAGGAAAAATAAGGAAAGCACACAGGACATTACTCCACTACGCACCAGCATCGATAATGCAGCGTCTATTCAATGCGTTGCCAGCTCATCTGAGGAATATATCAGGAGTGAGCGTAGATGTGTTTAAGAATAAGCTCGACAAATATCTAAACTGCATCCCAGACCATCCAAGATTGGAAGATGCAAAATAACAATCTCTCTCTCTCTCTCTCTCTCTCTCTCATACTTTTTCTGAAATCCCTTATCACATATTCACGCCCTTATTTGGAACTCTGTTGGGGACGCCTTGCCATCTTGCCCATATAAGTTCATCCAAGTGCATAATTCGTCTCACAGTGAATTCACGCTACTCCCACCGCATCCTCTCTCTCTCTCTCTCTCTCTCTCTCTCTCTCTCTCTCTCTCATGCAACTGGCAACAATAATTAGATACTAAAATATGTATAGAAACAAAGTAGGAATACAGGTTTCAATAATGACGAAGACTCAGAAATATACAGAGACAGGAGAATGAAAAACATAACAGACGACTGGCACAACAAACCAATGCACGGACAATGCATGAGACAGACTAATGAACCAGCCAGCGATGACACATCGTAATGGCTACAGAGGGGAGAGCTCAAGAAGGAAACTGAAGGAATGATAACAGCGGCACAAGATCAGGCCCTAAGAACCAAATGTGTTCAAAGAACGATAGATGGAAATAACATCTCTCCCATATGTAGGAAGTGCAATAAGAAAAATGAAACTATATACCACATAGCAAGCGAATGCCCGGCACTTGCACAAAAATAGTACAAAAAGAGGTACGATTCAGTAGCAAAAGCCCTCAACTGGAGCCAGTGCAAGAAACACCAGCTACCTTGCAGTAATATGTGGTACGAGCACCAACCTGAAGGAGTGATAGAAAACGATCAGGCAAAGACCCTGTGGGACTATGGTATTAGAACAGATAGGGTGATACTTGCAAATAGACCAGGGGTGACGTTGATTGACAAAATCAAGAAGAAAGTACCACTCACTGATGTCGCAATACCAAGGGACATCAGAGTTGAAGAGAAAGAAAGGGAAAACATGGATAAGTATCAAGATCTGAAAATAGAAATAAGAAGGTTATGGGATATGTCAGTGGAAATTGTATCCATAATCATAGGAACACTAAGCACGATCCTAAGATCCCTGAAAAGGAATCTAGAAAAACTAGAGGCTGAAGTAGCTCCAGGACTCATGCAGAAGAGTGTGATCCTAGAAACGGCGCACATAGTAAGAAAAGTGATGGATTCCTAAGGAGGCAGGATGCAACCCGGACCCCCACACTATAAATACCACCCAGTCGAATCTGTTTACATCGAAAATATTTATTTCATTAATAATAATAATAATAATAATAATAATAATAATAATAATAATAATAATACTTGTTTGAGAAAGTCTCCTTCCAATAATAATAATAATATTGATAATAATTGTTTGAAAGAGGGTCTCCTTCCAATAATAATAATAATACGAATAATAATAATAATAATAATAATAATAATAATAATAATAATAATAATAATAATATGACAATACACAAAGCACTACACCCAAGAGCAAATACAGACAGACTATACATAACACGAATGGAAGGAGGGAGAGGACTAATAAGTATAGATAACTGCGTCAACATTGAGAACAGAGCACTGGGGCAATATCTGAAAACCAGTGAAGACGAGTGGCTAAAGAGTGCATGGGAAGAAGGACTAATAAAAGTAGACGAAGATCCAGAAATATACAGAGACAGGAGAATGACAAACAGAACAGACGACTGGCACAACAAACCAATGCACGGTCAATACATGAGACAGACTAAAGAACTAGCCAGCGATGACACATGACAATGGCTACAGAGGGGAGAGCTCAAGAAGGAAACTGAAGGAATGCTAATAGCGGCACAAGATCAGGCCCTAAGAACCAGATATCTTCAAAGAACGATAGACGGAAATAACATCTCTCCCATATGTAGGAAGTGCAATACGAAAAATGAAACCATAAACCACATAGCAAGCGAATTCCCGGCACTTGCGCAGAACCAGTACAAAAAGAGGCATGATTCAGTGGCAAAAGCCCTCTACTGGAGCCTGTGCAAGAAACATCAGCTACCTTGCAGTAATAAGTGGTACGAACACCAACCTGAAGGAGTGATAGAAAACGATCAGGCAAAGATCCTGTGGGACTATGGTATCAGAACAGATAGGGTGATACGTGCAAATAGACCAGACATGACATTGATTGACAAAATCAAGAAGAAAGTATCACTCATTGATGTCGGAATACCATGGGACACCAGAGTTGAAGAGAAAGAGAGAGAAAAAATGAATAAGTACCAAGATCTGAAAATAGAAATAAGAAGGATATGGGATATGCCAGTGGAAATCGTACCCATAATCACAGGAACACTAGGCACGATCCCAAGATCCCTGAAAAGGAATCTAGAAAAACTATAGGCTGAAATAGCTCCAGGACTCATGCAGAAGAGTGGGATCATAGAAACGGCGCACATAGTAAGAAAAGTGATGGACTCCTAAGGAGGCAGGATGCAACCCTGTACCCCACACTATAAATACCACCCAGACGAATCTGTTTACATCGAAAATATTTATTTCATTAATAATAATAATAATAATAATAATAATAATAATAATAATAATAATAATAATACTAATTTAATACTAATCTCCTTCCAATAAATAATAATAATAAATAAATAATAATAAAATATAATATTATAATACTTGTTTGAGAAAGTCTCCTTCCAATAATAATAATAATAATAATAATAATAATAATAATAATATTGATAATACTTGTTTGAAAGAGGGTCTCCTTCCAATAATAATAATAATAATAATAATAATAATAATAATAATAATAAGTATAGAGGACTGCGTCAACATCGAGCAGCAGCACTGGGGGCAATATATGAAAACCAGTGAAGACGAGTGGCTGAAGAGTGCATGGGAAGAAGGACTAATAAAAGTAGACGAAGACCCAGAAATATACAGAAACAGGAGAATGACAGACAGAAGAGAGGACTGGCACAACAAACCAATGCACGGACAATACATGAGACAGACTAAAGAACTAGCCAGCGATGACACGTGGCAATGGCTACAGAGGGGAGAGCTAAAGAAGGAAACTGAAGGAATGATAACAGCGGCACAAGATCAGGCCCTAAGAACCAAATGTGTTCAAGGAACGATAGATGGAAATAACATCTCTCCCATATGTAGGAAGTGCAATAAGAAAAATGAAACTATATACCACATAGCAAGCGAATGCCCGGCACTTGCACAGAACCAGTACAAAAAGAGGCATGATTCAGTGGCAAAAGCCCTCTACTGGAGCCTGTGCAAGAAACATCAGCTACCTTGCATTAATAAGTGGTACGAGCACCAACCTGAAGGAGTGATAGAAAACGATCAGGCAAAGATCCTGTGGGACTATGGTATCAGAACAGATAGGGTGATACGTGCAAATAGACCAGATGTGACGTTGATTGACAAAATCAAGAAGAAAGTATCACCCATTGATGTCGCAATACCATGGGACACCAGAGTTTGAAGAAGAAAGAAATGGAAAAAAATGGATAAGTATCAAGATCTGAAAATAGAAATAAGAAGGATATGGGATATGCCAGTGGAAATTGTACCCATAATCACAGGAACACTAGGCACGCTCCCAAGATCCCTGAAAAGGAATATAGAAAAACTAGAGGCTGAAGTAGCTCCAGGACTCATGCAGAAGAGTGTGATCCTAGAAACGGCACACATAGTAAGAAAAGTGATGGACTCCTAAGGAGGCAGGATGCAACCCGGGCCCCCACACTATAAATACCACCAAGTCGAATTGGAGGACTGTGATAGAGCAAAAAAAAAAAAAAAAAAATATATATATATAATTAATAAACTATTCACAACGGAAACACCCAGGGACTTGCCTA
>NC_061089.1:86042672-86057672 GCF_015104395.2 Macrobrachium nipponense
GATGCCTGGTACCAACTCAGGAAAACAGAATTAACCATCTGATGTTCATGGACGACATCATGTTGTATGGTAAGAGCATCAAGGAAATAGATACCCTAATCCAGACTGTAAAGATTGTATCTGGGGACATCAGGATGGAGTTTGGAATAGAAAAATGCGCCTTAGTCAACATACAAAAAGGCAAAGTAACAAGAACTGAAGGGATAAAGCTACCAGATGGGAGCAACATCAAACACATAGATGAGACTGGATACAAATACCTGGGAATAACGGAAGGAGGGGATATAAAACACCAAGAGATGAAGGACACGATCAGGAAAGAATATATGCAGAGACTTAAGGCGATACTCAAGTCAAAACTCAACGCCGGAAATAAGATAAAAGACATAAACACATGGGCAGTGCCAGAAATCAGATACAGCGCAGGAATATTGGAATGGACGAAGGCAGAACTCCGCAGCATAGATCAGAAAACCAGGAAACATATGACAATACTCAAAGCACTACACCCAAGAGCAAATACGGACAGACTATACATAACACGAAAGGAAGGAGGGAGAGGACTACTAAGCTTAGAGGACTGCGTCAACATCGAGAACAGAGCACTGGGGCAATATCTGAAAACCAGTGAAGACGAGTGGCTAAAGAGTGCATGGGAAGAAGGACTAATAAAAATAGACGAAGACCCTGAAATATACAGAGACAGGAGAATGACATCCAGAACAGACGACTGGCACAACAAACCAATGCACGGTCAATACATGAGACAGACTAAAGAACTAGCCAGCGATGACACATGGCAATGGCTACAGAGGGGAGAGCTAAAGAAGGAAACTGAAGGAATGATAACAGCGGCACAAGATCAGGCCCTAAGAACCAGATATGTTCAAAGAATGATAGACGGAAATAACATCTCTCCCATATGTAGGAAGTGCAATACGAAAAATGAAACCATAAACCACATAGCAAGCGAATGTCCAGCACTTGCACAGAACCAGTACCAAAAGAGGCATGATTCAGTGGCAAAAGCCCTCCACTGGGGCATGTGCAAGAAACATCAGCTACCTTGCAGTAATAAGTGGTACGAACACCAACCTGAAGGAGTGATAGAAAACGATCAGGCAAAGATCCTGTGGGACTATGGTATCAGAACGGATAGGGTGATACGTGCAAACAGACCAGATGTGACGTTGATTGACAAAATCAAGAAGAAAGTATCACTCATTGATGTCGCAATACCATGGGACACCAGAGTTGAAGAGAAAGAGAGAGAGAAAAAATGGATAAGTATCAAGATCTGAAAATAGAAATAAGAAGGATATGGGATATGCCAGTGGAAATCGTACCCATAATCACAGGAGCACTAGGCACAATCCCAAGATCCATGAAAAGGAATCTAGAAAAACTAGAGGCTGAAGTAGCTCCAACCTCATGCAGAAGAGTGGGATCCTAGAAACGGCGCACATAGTAAGAAAAGTGATGGACTCCTAAGGAGGCAGGATGCAACCCGGAACCCCACACTATAAATACCACCCAGTCGAATTAGAGGACTGTGATAGAGCAAAAAAAATAAAAATAAAAATAAAAAATAAATAAATAATGTAGTAGTAGTAGTAGCAGTAGTACTAAAATAATCTATGAAACGGATAAAACGCCCCCCCCCCCCAACAAAAAAAAAATAAAATAGAAAAAATAAAATATCTCTACGACAAAATCTTTTAAACCATATATAAAAAAGACTTTTAACCCGAAGGCATAAGAGAACGCCCCCGATTTCTGGAAATTTGAGGGGAGGACGGGAACTAGAAAGTCCACCACTAAATGGGAGGTGGGGGGGGATGGAATAACCCGTCGGTCCCACCGTCCTAATGGCGACACGAGAAGGATATCTTGGAGGTAGAGGCTGATGGTCTTAGTATTTGCTCAGAGTAGTAAGGGAAAACCCTAATGAGAAGATGTGGGATAGAATCTCCCGAGATAGATATTTTCTAGAATTGCTCAGCTGTGGACTCTCTCTCTCTCTCTCTCTCTCTCTGTGGTTATATAGCATCGAAGACAAATATTTTCTTGGTGTGCTCATTGTGGACGTCAAGGAATTCTCTCTCCCTCTCAGTAAAAGGAATCTAAGATATTTTCTTGGTGTGCTTAATAATAGGCACGATAGGATCTCTCTCTCTCTCTCTCTCTCTCTCTCTCTCTCTCTCTCTCTCTCTCTCTTTCTAATACAATTTTGGACATTTTATTTTTTTAAATTTTCCTAAGGAAATTCGACACTTGGGAAAAGAAAGACTTCATATTTCATATCGAGTGAATTGTTTTCTTATGCAAAGAGGTTTCCTCCTCCTCCTCCTCCTCCTCCTCCTCCTCCTCCTCCTCCTCTCCTCATCCTCCTCCTCCTCCTCCTCCTCCTCTGGTTGAAATGGAACACGAGTGACCGCAAACCAAATATTTGTTGCGCAAACAGTCTAAGTGGACAGCTTTCTTTTGTGGCACTATATCTTTTTTCCAATTTCTTCCGGGTTTCCTCCCTTCTGTATTTTTCCTTCTTTGTTTAATATCACTTTATAAGAGAGGATTTCTTCATATATATATATACTATATATATATATATATATATATATATATATATATATATATATATATATATATATATATATATCCACTTTCTACAGAGAAAGTCTACATAAGTTTCAAGTATTTCCAGACTTCAGCAGCGAAAATCAGACATTTCAGACTTTTTTTTTTTTTTATTCTTTATTTTTTCCCAACTTTCTCTGTTCGAGTTTGTCCATTCTGTCTCGTCGTACTTTCTTTATTTAATTTTACTTTTATTGTTGTATATATATAAACCTGCCCATTAATTTTTGTAACTATTTTTCTGTTTTAGAACGACAATGGCTAATTCTGTCTTCTACTATTACTATCTCCTTAAGCAATTATGCATCTCTATCTCTCTCTCTCGCTCTCTGTTATAATTTTTTGTGGTATTTGATCCGTCAACGAAATAAGGTTAATGTACTCTGCACCTCTTAGATCATTTATATCATCCTTAAGTTGAAGCGTTTACAAAGATTTCTGTGTTTCTTTTTTATATATATTTTTCCGTTTGAGAGACGCATCAAGTTTCTTTCAAATGAATGTTCCCTTAGAGGTAATGATAAATTATGTATCCACTGATCTCTACACTTCCAGGGAAATGTATTTCATTTAACTTTCACTGAAGTAATCTGTTGTCTAGGGATTATGGTAGAAACGGAAACTTCAAGTCCAACTTTGCACCCACAAGTTACCCATATTCCCTTATTTTACAGCCGTAGTTTTTTAGACTCGGTATTAAAAATGAACATTAACACTCGACCAAAGTTTTGATTAGATTCGTGTTAAGAGAGAGTCTGTTGGAAAAGGCATCGTACTTTTGTTAGCGAGTTATGGAAGGGCTAGATGTAATTCTGAAGCTACTCTGAAATGAGGGATTCAGAAAGAACAGTTGTGCTCTGAAAGTCTTCTAAAATGCAGGATTTTGTTGCTGTTCTAGAAGAGAGAGAGAGAGAGAGAGAGAGAGAGAGAGAGAGAGAGAGAGAGAGAGAGAGAGAGAGTCACTTCTTTTACTCATCACCAAAGGTACTCAAAAACTCCTTTCCTGTGTATATCTGTTTTGTTAAAAAACATATTAGAGGTTTTTAACAAAGATATTTTTTTATTGTTCCCTTGCAATCAACATTTTCCCAGGAATATTCTATGAGAAAATTTAGGGGTTTCATATTATTTGGTCTTTATTGCTCCCTTACAATCAACGTTTTTCCTAGTCTTTTATAAAAGAGATAGAAAGACTTTAGTGTTTCCTGAAATTCGACAAAACCACGGATCCCTTGTCAATTCAAAAGAAGGCCTGTGGCAGAGGGCGATTTTGGATTCTGCTATTCGCGTTCCATTGATCGACCCTAATTCAACATATGGGAGATAACATCTCTCGAACTCTCTTCTCCTTTTCTTAACTGCTGATGATGCTAATGATGTTAGAGGTGCCTACTGAGAGAGAGAGAGAGAGAGAGAGAGAGAGAGAGAGAGAGAGAGAAGATACGACAATGTCCGCCAGGGTCTTTCTTTTTTCTTTTTTTTCCTTTTATTTCTTGCTACCCGGCTACGTGACAGCGACACGCTATTATATGAAGCGGCGAGGAGGTATTTCTAGTAGGTCAGAGAGAGAGAGAGAGAGAGAGAGAGAGAGAGAGAGAGAGAGAGAGAAGGAGAGAAAAGAAAAGAGGGGCCAGGTTGGGGGAGGGGGGAAGTTAAAGGTAAAAGGGTAAGGTAATGATTATCTCGTTATTATACTTCATTTATAAAGAAGGACAAGGCCTCATACGATCAAAAGGGCTTCCAGAGAGAGAGAGAGAGAGAGAGAGAGAGAGAGAGAGAGAGAGAGAACTATTCTTCTTACATCTTCATCTGACTTCCTCCTCCTCTTCTTCTTCTTCTTCTTCTTCTTCTTCTTCTTTCCTAATCTCATCATCATTATCATAAGCTTCGATATCTGGTCAAGAGGAGGAGGAGGAGGAGGAGACGGGATAGAAATATTATATTCTCATCTTCGGTCAAATTGGCTTCCGAGATGAAACGTCAAACAGATCAGGTTGCGGTGAGGATGACTTTGATGAGGACAGGGATGATGATGATGATGATGATGATAATCTCGTTACTGGACGTCATTGTAAGGGTGGGAAATGCTGATGATGAACTGGGAGGGGAGCTTGAGAGAGAGAGAGAGAGAGAGAGAGAGAGAGAGAGAGAGAGAGAGACTATATCTTGCCCTTGACAAACCCAGATAGAATAATACCTACATTTTGAACTACTCTCCGCTAAATGGAGAGAGAGAGAGAGAGAGAGAGAGAGAGAGAGAGAGAGAGAGAGAGAGAGAGAGAGAGAGAGAGAGGAGGCTACGTCAGATAGAATAATGTCTACTTTTTGAACCCCACTCCTCAAAACGAAGAGAGAGAGAGAGAGAGAGAGAGAGAGAGAGAGTCATACCAATGATAAAACTGGTATAAGTATTTCTCCATTTGATTTTCAATTTAAGCACACTCCAAAATACAAATAAAAGAGAGAGAGAGAGAGAGAGAGAGAGAGAGAGAGAGAGAGAGAGAGAGAGAGTCTTGCCCATGCTAAAACCCAAATAGAAAAACAGTCTACTTTCCATTTCATCCTCTCTCCCCTACCCCCGCCACACTTGCTTTCTCTCTGTCTTTCTATTCTCTCTCTCTCTCTCTCTCTCTCTCTCTCTCTCTCTCTCTCTCTCTCCCGATCAGGTGGCGTTAATAACGAGAGCGTCAGAGGCGGGACATTATCCCCTCGTCATTATGGAAGCCGGGCCTGGAATTGCTTCCAGATTAGTGGCGTGCCCGGCCTCTGAAACTCATGATTAATTATTGGACGGTGGCCCGTGCCACGCAGGTGGTTTTGGCTGGGTTGCTGCTCCTCCTCCTACTAATTCAGTTAACTCTGCTTGTGTATGTGTGTGGGGGCGGGTGGGGGTGGGGGGGGGGGGGTGTGGGGCTGCTTAACAGGCATGTCTTACTGTTTGTAAAGTAATTAGTTTACTGAAGTATTAATGTCATCGTTACAATGGTGCTCCGATTATCTCTCTCTCTCTCTCTCTCTCTCTCTCTCTCTCTCTCTCTCTCTCTCTATGAAGGCTTTACAGGCATGTCTTATATATAGTTCATTGAAGTCCTAAGGTATAGTTATCGTGACAATGGTGTTTTGAATTTCTCTCTCTCTCTCTCTCTCTCTCTCTCTCTCGCCTCTCTCCTCTCTCTCTCTCAGCTGAACAGTAGGTCTTATCATTTATAGTTGTTGGTTTTTTTGAGGTATCAATTTCGTCGTGATATAGGTTTTTTCAAATGAGAGAGAGAGAGAGAGAGAGAGAGAGAGAGAGAGAGAGAGAGAGAGAGAAAGGATTGAAATTTCCGATTACAATAAACATAAAACAAAAAAGCCAATAAGAAAATTTTTATCCAAATCTATTTAGGTTTTTTTTTCTTTTTTTGTCGACTATAATGAACCAGTTTTTTTATTCTCGAATAGAACAGACCTCCTTTGTCTGCCAAATTACGAAATAATGGCCTCTCTTCCATTGTCTGGAACCTATAATTCGACGCGATGTAAAACAAGTTAAAAACGCTTCGAAGTTTCTTAGGCACATAAAACTCTTGGTCGCGGCCCATGAAACTCAGCCACTGTCCGATGGTGGGCTAACTTTACTCTTAAATAAAATAAAATACTGCTGAGGCTATAAGGCTGCAATTTGGTATGTTTGATTTTTTGGTGTGTGGATGATTACCATACCAATTCACAGCCCTTTAGCCCCCATTAGTTTCTAAGACCTGAAGGCGCTCGGACAGACACAAAGCCGAAACAATAGTTCTCTTTTACAGAAAACCTATAAATGAAAATTATTTATAAAACAAAAAGGTCTTAATATATCCCCCTTTTTCAGAACGCAATAATCGCTGAAAACGAAGGAGAACTCTCTGTGAAGCGTTCTCTCGCCTCAACCCTACCGACTTCATTATGATAATAATATAATAATAATAATTAACGTTGTTATGTTTTAAACATTCAACATATGCTCATTAATAAGTGGCCCAAGGCCGTCGTAGACCAAGTGTGTTGCAGGATCGGTTGGACGAGCAACATTTTTGTTTAAAATTCAAATGTTATTTGCATATTTTATTTATTTTTTGCCGAACAGTAAATATACGCAGGGTTTTGAGGTTTGGGCTTTATTTTAATTAGCTTTTTTTATTTAAAGTAGTTAAGGTTGGTATTAAAGCTCGAGACATATTTTCGATGGATCTATTTTTTTTTTAAAGTATTGAGGACTTTTTTTTTTATTGTTTTAGGTTGTAATGATTTTTTACGTTTTTCAGATATATTAAGAAAAAAAAAATTTTCATGGACAATTGGCAATTTTGAACAGTGAATTGTGGCTCAGGTTGATTGCAAAGAAGTCTTGCCTGCTTTAAAATACTAATAAAATTCTCTCACTAGATAGACAAAAGAAAAAAAAAATCAGCATTCAAGACGAATTACTTAGATTTTATATCACAGAAATTTTAACCTAAATGAGATGGAAGTAAAATTTCAACAGTGATATATAACTCAGGATAATGTCAAAGAAATCTTGCTTTCTTCATAATGAACACAATCAAATTTTCCCACCATAAAAATAAGGAAACTTATATCTGAAGACGAGTTACTTAGGTTAAATATCAAAAGGAGTTTAAACCAAAATGAGATGAAAGTTAATTATAATTCTAAATCTCTCTAAATCTTTCGAAAAATGTCTTCCAATAGTCAAGATATTCAGTTCTGAGCGACTCAGATTTTTAACATGAATAAGATGAAAGTCAATGTCTGTTCTAATTCTCTTTAGAAAGGTTAGGGAATAATCTTTCGAAAATTTTTCAAATAGTCAAGATATTTTTAACTGATGAAGACTTACTCGTATTAAATAAAAAAAAAAAACTAAATAAGGTGAAAGTCCTGTATAATCTCACCCTCTTCGGACGTATTATGCAAAACATGATTTCAGAAAATGTTCCAGGGAGTAGCTAAAGACATCTGAACCAGGTCAATACCTTCATCTCGCGGTTATGAGAGAGGTGCTGCAACCTGCAGCCTCCAACGGCCGATGTTTTTCCTTTTGATTAGGAAAACCTGAATTTAGAAAAAAAAGTAAAGAAAAAAGCAAAGAAACTGGACCAGCAACTCGGGTAATGCGACCTTGCTTTTCTGCTTCCATCAGGGAATGAAATTTGAGACTGAGGAATTAGTATGTTCTTAATAATATTTTTGCTTTCTCGTTTTGAAATATAGCCTGAAATTGAATTCTGGCGAGACATTATTTATAGAGAGCGAATTGGATATTAAAGATTTATAGCTTAAAGTTGGTAAATGTGTGATAATTATATACATATATATATATATATATATATATATATATATATATATATATATACACACATACATATCTTATGTGTCTGTATCTATGCATATATAATGCATATATATTTATACACACACACACACACACACACACACACACACATATATATATATATAATATATATATATATATATACATATATATATATATATATATATATATATATATATATATATATATATATATATACATCCATACCATCACTGCTTTAAAACACATCTGTCACAAGTACTTAACCCACCTCAGAAACCCGATTACTAATATCAGCTATCATCAGCTGGGAACATTCCGCCGTTCCCAGCTGCGTGTATCCAGTAGTAGTAATTCCTTAATCCTCCTTTGTGCCGGCTCTCCTCTTTTTTCAAGATTCGAACAGGGCCATTGTTGATTCAGCCTCTATGAACCACAATGTCGTCACAACAGGCGCAATAAGGGTTCCTGAAGGGTTTCTTAAATGAATCGAGATAAATTATTAAACAAACATTTGATTAGGTAGCCAGACCGGATGGGAATAATCAACCCTTGTTGTTGATCTCAATATTCCTCTTGCTGAGGAGATTGGTTGAAGGCGAATAATGGGAGTTTATCAAGTTTTCATTGTGAAGTTTTATTTGTAATTCGATATTTTGCGTTTCTGTCAATTCAATTTGTCATCTCTGTTTGTAAGTATTTTATCCTTTGGTCGTGTTTTGGAAAGGAATTTCTCTAAATTTTCTTAGTTTATATGTGTGTGTGTGTGCATTCAAGTCCAAGACTGTTTTCCAAAGCCCAAAATGGAAATAGAGAGAGAGACGATTGTTGAGAGAGAGAGAGGAGAGAGAGAGAGAGAGAGAGAGAGAGAGAGAGAGAGAGATAAAAACCATAGCCGCCGGTGGAAATTAAAGGTTTCAACTCATGGATTGTTTTACAACGATTCTCATCCTTCTAGAGAGAGAGAGAGAGAGAGAGAGAGAGAGAGAGAGAGAGAGAGAGAGAGAGAGAGAGAGAGAGAATCAACAAAACCATTACCAGTTGAAAATATAACAAGAATTAAATTCTTAGAATGTTCTGCAATCCTCCAAACCCTTCGACATTCTTGAAAAAAATCGAGAAGCAACTCGAAACAGTCGAGTCAGCCATATCTTACGACCGCCCTTAATTATACTATAATTCCCGACTCTCCGCGACCTCAGTTTCTGACCTCGGTAAAGAGGTCATTCCGTATTCTGCAGTACCCGCGGATAATAGAAATTCTCTTGACGTCCTACGGCCCCCGGCGTTCTTAAGGATGATATATTACCGTCTCTGTCTTCGCCGTCGCGACCTTTTGACCTTTTCGTGGCATTCCGTATGCATCCCTCTTCCCCTGAGGTCGAACTTGATCAATGGGCGTCACCTGTCTGACGGCGGTATTCTGATTTGGGTCACGAGATGGCATCATTCTCGGCGTCGTGTCGTGTCCCCAGGGGTTGGGGTGGGGGCGGGGGGCGCTGTGTGACTCGAGTTACAAAGTGGCATTATTTCTGTGTTGTGCCTGGAGGCATTGTAGCGACTTGCAGAATAAATAATGCATCGTTGTCCATTTATATAGCGTGTGGTTCTGGGTTGTATCCTGCCTCCATAGGATTCATGTGCGCTGTTTCTAGGAGCATACTCCTCTGCATGAGTCCTGGAGCTACTTCGGCATCTCTAGTTTTTCCAGGTTCCTCTTTAGGGATCTTAGGGTCGTGTCTGGTGTTATTATCGTTGTCCATTTATATAGTGTGTGGTTCTGTGTTGTCTCCTGCCTCCTTAGGAGTACGTCACTTTTCTCACTAAGTTTGCTGTTTCTAGGATCACACCCTTCTGCACGAGTCCTGGAGATACTTCGGCACCTGTAGTTTTTCCAGTTTCCTTTTTATTGATCTTAAGATCGTGCCTGGTGGTGTTCTTATGATTATGGGTACAATTTCCACTGGCATATCCCATATCCTTCTAATTTCCATTTTCATGTATTGAAACATCCATTTTATCTCTTTATTTTTCATCTATTCTGGTGTCCCATGGCACTGCTACATCAATGAGCCATACTTTTTTCTTTATTATTATTATTATTGTTAGCCAAAGAAAACAAGATATTAGGTATTATATTTGATGCTGTATTCATGCTTTATGCAGTATATGTGATATTCGTGAGATCATGCAAATATATTAGAAAGAGTCTTATGAAACCATTAAGACTAAAATATATGTTTTTTAAATGAAGTTATAAGTCATCCAAACTTAGCGGCCAGTTTGGTGTTAAGATACCGCGATTTTATCTCCTTTTCGAAACGAAAATTCATATAAATACAATTCCCACATTAGAAAAGTTGCGAGCACTTACATTTCTCTACTCTCTCGTAAAAAAAAAGAAAAAGAAAAAAACTCCAATTTTAAGAACACTTCCGTAAAAAACTCAAATTAAATATAGAACTCATTTTGCGGTAAAATCGCTTAAAAAAAGATTAAAACCTCCCAGTCTTGATAAAACGTCTTGTTCATGATCTATCTAACCCTATTCATTCAAGTGTCTACGTTTACAAATCCAACGTTAAAATAACACAGGTTCAGTCTCCCCGCGTCTCTAGTCCCGGACGGACCGTCGCTGCCCTCTTGATTGTCCAAAGATTTTGATGTTTGTTTTCTACGCTAGCTCACACTGAGGCAGAATCAAGCTTTGATGTGCGCATAGCAACAGCTACGTTGAGAGAGAGAGAGAGAGAGAGAGAGAGAGAGAGAGAGAGAGAGAGAAAATGGGCTGCGAAGTAAGATCAAGATGCGCTGGGCCAAAGCACCACCAGCATCAACATCAGCAAACATCGTCAGCCAAATTTTACGTAAATCTCGCTTTAGTGCCTTTTGGGAGGTGGCTATCACGAGGGAGCTATGAGTGGAATTTCCTCTTTCGAATACACTCTGTGCGCCGTGGAAGAGGGGGATTAGTATGGACGCTTTGCTTTTATAATCCATTTTCAGGTCTTATTTCCTTTGCGTTATTCCTTTGGGATATTTTTCCCATCTTACGAAATTACTGATATGCCAGAAAATACTTTGCATCTAAAAGTTAGAAATATTCAAAATGATTTACTTTGAAATATAATGCTCCTTTTTGAAGACTTGGTTTGTTTTTATTCTCGGATGGGATATTTTTTTCCAGCTCAAGAAATTACTGACATGGTGGGAAAAATGGTTACTTATACAATTATTTATTGTTATTATTATTATTATTATATTATTATTATTATATTATTATTATTATTATTATTATTATTATTATTATTATTATTATCATTTGAAAGCTTTCTGCTTTATATTCTAAATAACAAAATCAAACAGACGTACTATTGTGTATTTACTTTTCCACATTATTATTATTATTATAATTATTATTCATTATATTATTATTATTATTATTATTATTATTTTATTAATTTTGCTCTATCACGTTCCTCCAATTCGACTGGGTGGTATTTATAGTGTGGGGTTCCGGGTTGCATCCTGCCTCCTTAGGAGTCCAACACTTTTCTTATTATGTGCACCGTTTCTAGGATCACACTCTTCTGCATGAGTCCTGGAGCTACTTCAGCTTCTAGTTTTTCTAGATTCCTTTTCATGGATCTTGGGATCGTGCCTAGTGCTCCTGTTGATTATGTACAATTTCCACTGCCATATCCCATATCCTTCTTATTTCTATTTTCAGATCTTGATACTTATCCATTTTTCCCTTTCTTTCTCTTCAACTCTGGTGTCCCATGGTATTGCGACATCAATGAGTGATACTTTCTTCTTGACCTTGTCAATCAACGTCACGTCTGGTCTATTTGCACGTATCACCCCATCTGTTCTGATACCATAGGGCCAGAGGTTCTATCACTCCCGCAGGTTGGTGCTCGTACCACTTATTACTGCAAGGTAGCTGATGTTTCTTGCACAGGCTCCAATGGAGGGCTTTTGCCACTGAATCATGCCTCTTTTTGTACTGGTTCTGTGCAAGTGCCGGGCATTCGCTTGATATGTGGTTTATGGTTTCATTTTTCGTATTGCACCTCCTACATATGGGAGAGATGTTATTTCCGTCTATCGTTCTTTGAACATATCTGGTTCCTAGGGCCTGATCTTGTGCCGCTTTTATCATTCCTTCAGTTTCCTTCTTGAGCTCTCCCCTCTGTAGCCATTGTCATGTGTCATCGCTGGCTAGTTCTTTAGTCTGTCTCATGTATTGTCCGTGCATTGGTTTGTTGTGCCAGTCATCTGTTCTGCTTGTCATTCTCGTCTCTGTATATTTCTGGGTCGTCGTCTACTTTTATTAGTCCCTTTTCCCAAGCAATCTTGAGCCACTCGTCTTCACTGGTTTTCAGATATTGCCCCAGTGCTCTGTTCTCGATGTTGACCAGTCCTCTATACTTAGTAGTCCTCTCCCTTCTTCCTTTCGTGTTATGTATAGTCTGTCGTATTTGCTCTTGGGTGTAGAGCTTTGTGTATTGTCATATGTTTCCTAGAGTTCTGCAACAGCGCAACCTTCAAAGACGAGAAGCGTCTTGAAGAAAACTTCTTTCAACCAATAGCTGGAGCGCATTGCGCCACCAGCCAATGAAAACGCAGCTCGCGGTTGACCCCCTGCTGACCTGCCGCTATATATTGAGTAGATCTTGACAACACCTACAGTCTACTCCGACCCACTGCAGTGATCATGCTCGGATGATACCGAGAGAAACGTTGGCCACTAGATCGACTTATATTTTGATTTGTTCATTTACTGTGACAAATAAATAAATTTTAAGCAATATCCCCAAAATTAACTCCTCCTGATGAGTAATATCGGCGCAATACTCGCCAGTTGTAGTAGCAGAGAGAAAGCTATTATTAGAAAAATAAAGAAGACTACTTACAAGTTGAATGCAGCTGATGCAGCAATATCTTTCAATAAAACTTGTTTGAAAGAGGGTCTCCTTCCAATATATTATTATTATTATCATTATTATTATTATTATTATTATTATTATTATTATTATTATTATTATTATTATTATTATTATCATCTTGCCTTTGCTCTTAGGAGGGAAATTGCTCCCTCGAAACATTTTCGCTTCGAACTCGGCTGCTCAATTTAAGTCAAACATCAACACCGGTTTAACGCTCAGTCTGCAACATCCGGTCCAGAACACCGAAAGCATTTCGGCAGGGCGAAGGTAATTCTAGAATTCCTTTTATTTTTTATTTATTTCTTATTATCATTACTGTTTTGATATACAAAATATATTCCGAGGATTCTGCGTTAATTTCTTTCGCCATTCTGGTCTTTTGCAGCTTACTCAAAAATCTACAATTTATCAAAATTCAATTCTTAAATCCATTTCCTTTCATGCAAGAGAACCTAATTTCGAGATGGAGTAAAGCGAATTAACAATTAAAAAAAAAAAATCTTATCGAGTTTCACATCCAGGTCGCAAGAAAGTTATTCTTTTAAGGGACCGAATTCATATTCCGTGATGATGAATAAAAAAAAAATGAAAAACCGTAGCCTTTCTGTCATCTTCACTCGAGAGAAGCAGGATTCCTGGAACTATAAAACATTTTGGTAAGCAGCCTCGGCGGCGTCTCGGATGTCTTAAAATCTAAATCTGATGAAGGCACTAGAATGGAAAATAATTTTGGAAGCTCTGGAAGCTCTCTGGAAGCTCTCTGGGAGTTCTTCGGTGAAAGATTCCACTGCCAAAGGTATTCGCAATGCGGATACTTCTTCTTCTCTAGTCCTGAATATTTTAATTCGTTTGTCAGGGAAATGATTTCGCTTTCGTCTTGAGTGATTTCATCACTGAAGGAGGAGGATGTGTTCTTCTAACATTAGCTTTCTTGTTTTTATTAGACCTGCTCGTATTTTTCCTCTGTTTTCATGAAGATAGTCTTAATTTTTTGTTGTGAAATATATTTTTATTGCGTCTCTACTTGTCTTAACATTTATCACTATGAATATTTTATCATTCAACTGTTTTTTACATTTTCGTTCTTTTTTGGTGAGACGTAAACCTTTGCCTGACGTCTTTTCCATTATCTCACTATGTACATAAGATATATATATATCTATATTATATATATATATCTATATTATCTATATTTATATAATATATCTCTATATATATATATAATATATAAATCTAATATAAAGGGGGGAATGCACAGACTCATCATATTTAACTTCCCATGGAGACAGAGTCCGAGCGACAGCTTAAGAAAGCTGATAACTCTTTTCTGGGATGGTGTGACATTAAGATGCCTACTTAGCAGGTCAACGTTCGTTCAGTAGGTATGTTAGTTCGAGAGAAGGTGCCTTTTGAAAACTGGCTGCAACCAGTTACCGAAGAGTGTGAATTCGTGTGTACGTGTACGAGCTATGTCCGCTCATAACGGCAAGTACTAGGCAGAACGGGGGAGACAGCTGCCTTGGGGAGAAAGAGCCTGGACGGCTCTATAATGTATTTTTGTTTAAGTGATGTTCCAAGCTGTAATGGGTAAGTGTCAGTATGCTTTAGCCAAAGTTGTGGCTTACTTGTCTGTCTTTATATTTTGTAAAGATGTTCTATTTCATTTAATCTTTTGACTTTGTCTTTACAATTGTGTGTGCTCACTAGTGTGTTCTCCTGTCTTTTAAACAGGCGGATCTAGTGGAGGGGATTAAGTGTCCTAGTGAGGGGACTAAGTGTCCTGTGTGGAGGGAACTAAAATATTTTGGAGAAAAGATAATTGGTGTGACTAATTACTGATTAAGACTATTAAAATAACGCGGGTTGTCTGTGAGACTTGTACTATGAATTATCATTCTATTAATTATCCTGTAAGAACCTGAATTATCCAATTAGTACTTTGCTTTGAATAAACGTATACTTTTGTAGCTCCGACTCTGATTTGGTGACCATAGATGGAGTGGAGTGGAGAGAGAGAGAGAGAGAGAGGATTTTGAGAGAGAGAGAGAGAGACAAAGTGTTACCAGTTCGCCT
>NC_061089.1:86062672-86067672 GCF_015104395.2 Macrobrachium nipponense
AAGATAGAAATTATATATATATATATATATATATATGTATATATATAATAAACATACATATAATATAGATAATATATATATCTATATATATACATATACATTATTAATATATATATAATATATCTATATAGCTATATATATATATATTTATATAGATATATATATATATATATATATATATATTATAATATAGATTATTATACCATAATATCTATTTAATATATTATATATCTATATATATATATATATATATATATATCCTATATAATATATATATATATATAGATATAATAGATATAGATATATATATATATATATATATATATATATATATATATATATATATATATATCTATATATATATATATATATATGATATACATATATATATATATAAAATATATATATATATATATCATATATATATCTCTATGATATATATATATGTATTGATACATCTGATTTTTGATCACGTACGAACGTCTTCATAGGATATTGACTTAAGAGTTTCCATCTACATTAATTATTATAAGAAATAATATTCTAAATTATCATATTTTCCCGTCTTTTAAACGCTCTAATTCCTTGGACTAGAGAAAATTTTTATGACTGAAACAATAATTAAAGCGAAGATAATGTATGAAAATAAACTTTTATTATGGGATTTTTTCTTACATTGATGGATTTTATTATGTTAAATTATATCTTTGCCTGCGAAGATAAGTGACTGAGTATCTCTCTCTCTCTCTCTCTCTCTCTCTCTCTCCCCTCTCTCTCCTTCCTTTCTTCTCTCTCTCTCTGGATACGTACATGTCATAGGGTACTCTGCAACTTTTAGTATTAATTTTAGTGTTAATTCTTGTACTTGATGAATACTGCCAGTTCCAGACTCGAGTTTAGCCATTACTTGGAATTTCGAAGTCTAATGCGTTTCAGTTGTTACGTGTAGCGATTTAAAAGACTAATTTCTATTCCATTTCATGATGTTCGCACGGAAAGGCACTAAAACCGTAAAATGGGCTTGAATACCCGTACGGTAATTACAACTGGCTTTTCATTAATTTGGTCCGAGTACTCCCGATTTTTGTGCCGCGATTGATTTCGAGTAGCTATCCAATTTGAATAACATACAATAGTATTGTAGATTAAATGTCAGAAACAACTACCTTTCTATTAATGCATATAATAATTTATATACTTTTTTCCGTACCCGTGCATAATGTCAATTTGCAAAAGTACCTGACAGGGGAAGAGGATTTGATAAAGTCTACGGTAATTACAACCTACATTTAAATAATCCATAAATTGTGGAAAGTAACTAAACTTGTAAAATACAATAATTACTATCAATATTTTAGTAACGCCCCCAAAGGTTAATTTTTATATCATTGTGAAAAAGTTCCATAAATTGGAAAAAGGTGATGTAAACCCACATTTCAGTAACTAGGACAGACGCTAATAGAATTCTTTATTAATTTAGATGAGGGTAGAAAAAAATTCATGTATAAAAGCCTGTATAAAATTATTAATGGCCACATATTTTCTCCAGTTATGGGACTGGTCTTGCCTTCTGAAAGGAATATATCGTTAGAGCAAAAAAGAACAAAGACTGTGAATCTTATTTCACTATACAATTTCTACCCCCTTACATCTTCAGCAACGGATGGATGGCCACGAGAAAGTTCACTGATATATTAAAAGAAGAAAAATGAGTCTGTCCACTGACCCCATCAGGTCACGGGCACGGGGCCAGCTCCGGAGGCCCTTGGTTTAAATTTTCAAACGGCTCTTTCTCAGCTTCCACCCCGATACTTTCGGGAACGATTTATAATGGAAATATTCGGCATAAATCAAATACAACGGAAGAGGTAAAATGGATTTTAAGACCCGTCGTATTTTCTAGGTTGTTTCTATAGCTATTCTTTACTATTATAAGTGGCTCTTATTTATTTATTCTTATTATGGGTGACGTCTGTATTTCAATTGATAATGCAGCTTGTTTTAGGCAGTAATATTTTTTTTATTCAAGATATTCTTTCTTAAATTTTTTCCTGAAAATAAATTTGACCTCTACTGAAAGTGTCCCTTACATATTTTTTATTATTAATGGTATCTATATTATGATTAACACTACAGTTTCTGAGTTTTATTTGTTTTAGAATAGTAGTTTTGTTCAAGCTGTAATATTTTTTTTATTCAAGATATTCTCTCCTAACTTTCTTTTTCTTTGGAAATAATTTTCCTTATATTGAAAGGGTCCCTTATATATTTTTTTTTTCATTATGGCTGATGTCTGTATTATAGTTAATATTAATATTACAGCTCCTGTTTTACTATTATTTTATCATAACATTGTTGCAATAAGCAGTAATATTTATTTATTCAAGGTATTTTTTCCGAGTCCTCTATTCAATGTGTCCGTTATATATTCATAATCAATTTTACAGCTTCTGTTTTACTGTTGTTTTATAATAAAAGTGTGCCATAGGTAGCCATATTTTCATTTTAAGACATATTCAATCCTGAATAATTAATTTATTATGAAAATAATTCATTCAATATCGAATATTGTCATAACACTACAATTAACAATATATGTCCAAATAATTTGAGCAATTGTTGAAAAAGGTCCAAATATTGTCTAGCTAAACATTTTCTTCTCCAAATATTGATCTGCCCTCATGTTAATCAGATTTTTTATGTATTTATTGAAATAACTAAAAATATTTGTTACTCGTTTAAAAAAAATTCATTGCTGGTTAAACTTGAGAAAACACAGAGGCAAAAATGTAATGGAAAATATGAACATGTTCATCTGAATTGGACTCGTAAGGCAATTTCATTATATTTTTTTATGTTGCGTAATTACAGTACGCCTGAATACCTCAGGATTTAAACTTTTTTACGTATATTTACTTTTCTACCATTTTCAATTTTTCTTTCATTGCAAAAGTGGCAGCATCTGTTAACGTGTTTACGAGATATTTCGAGCGTTTCAGAAATAATGTACCTTCAATGTATTTAATGTTTCAGTTCCTGTTTTATTTCTTCGTCTTTTACTGAGAGAGCAACAGTAAAAACAATAACCCACGTATTTTAAAACTTTTACTTTCTGAATTTTGACCAGTGGGCTCGCTTGGGGGGGAGTGTCAGTGCCTTTAGTGCATCTTACGTGGTGCACTGTAGGCATTACTATAGCCAATTGGTGACGTCCCTCATTCCCTTAGCTGCACACACCTTTTAACCATTTATTTTCATGTACATTCCAGATTCCTCTCTTCCATTTTGCTGTCCAGCCACTCTAACGCCCTTTTTCCACTGTCTTAAATGATGAATGAAAGCACCCCAGTGATTGACTTTATAGCCAAGTTTTCAAAAATCAAATCTCATGCGGCGCACTGTAGGCATTACTGAAGGTTTTCTATGCAGCGTCCCCTTCGGCCCCTGCCTGCAAGCCCTTTCATTCATTTTACTGTATCTCCGTTCCTATTCTTTATTCATCATACTTTCCACCCTCTCCTAACAATTGTTTGACAGTGCAATTGCTTTGAGGTTTTCCCTCAGGCCTTCTTCTGTATTTCCCTTTCAGCGCTGGATGACTTCGTAGACCCCAGCCCTTGGCCCTTTGACCTAGATTTTATATATTCCATCCCATTCCACAAATCAAATTCATTTAGATCGTCGTAAATCAAATAAATTTTTATCACTGGGGGACGAATAACGATAAATCCGTTTAACTCCGACAAAACCAGAATTTTCGAGAGTGCCCCTCTGTAACTATGAATGGCAGCATCCATCTCACGATTCCCTTTCCTTCCCCTTTTCCATATTTATCTTAACGACCCGGTCGTCTTTTCTCATACATATTAGGGAATTGGCTACAGAAGCGAGGAAACGGAATAGCACCAGCAAACCAGCAGCAGCAGCAGCAGCAGCAGGAGAAGAAGAAGAAGCCGTTTGGCAGGGGAGCCAAAACGACGTGAAAAATCGTCGCTCCTCCTTTGTTGAAGCCGAAAAGTTAGTGTCGTCGACTTCGGGAAGCATCGGAGGTGTTAAACCATCAGTGACAAACTCTGTGGAGGGCTTTCAGACGGCCCTATAACTAAGCCTTCCCCGTGACAGTAACGTGGCGGATGGAATATCTTATTTCGATTTTTATTCGCCTGGTGGATAGGATCTGGGTGTTAGGTCTTTCATATTTATATATATACGGGATATTCATATTGATTTATGGGTACGTATAAGTGGGTGCTAGAGTATTTCCGTGGGGCATATGTCAGTCTTATGTTATCAATATGGTTTCTATTCAATTGGCTGCTGTTTTATATATTTATATTACAGCATCTATTCGATTATAGAAGATGAGTTTGTAGAGGAAAGGTTTTTATTTAATTGGCTGCTGTTGCATATAATCCGATTACAGAAGTAAGATGACTCTAGAGGAAAGGTTTCTATTTAATTGGTTGCTGTTGCATATATTCATATTACTGCATCTTTTCGATTACAGAAGTAAGATGACTTTGTAGAGGAAAGATGAAAGAAAATGGTCTTCTGTACATCAAAAATAAAAATCAGTGCAATGGCATGAAACTATGAAGTCTGGAAACGGGCGAATCCCTCGCGAGAACGTGGCAGTATTGTGTCAGATCTCAAGGAAGATGTTTCTTGGAAGAAATGGCGAATCCAGAAATCAGGAAAACGTTATTGCAATGATAGAGAGCGTGGTAAATGTTATATCAAACCAAATGGAGGTGTAAAAGGAGTTGAATATAGTTATTTCCGTGATTTTATATGTAATTTTTCTATGAATGTGTGACCTTCAAATATTTTATATTAAAAAGTAGGGATATTTCTTAACTTGAATTTTTTGGAGAGTCTTTGACGTTTGGTCTGAACTGTATAAAAAAGAACATAAAAAGAAGCAAAATAAAAGATAGGCAATAACTGGGCAAAAACGAAAAAAGAATTATAAGTTTTCAAATAGTGATTTTCATTCTCGA
>NC_061089.1:86077672-86092672 GCF_015104395.2 Macrobrachium nipponense
CTCTCTCTCTCTCTCTCGTCTCTCTCTTTCTGTTAAGAGGATGTTACCAGAAAAAAAATGTTTCCAAGAATAACTTTATAAGTATGATACGCACGTAAGGAATGGTCGGCAACCTGACCTCGTCATGATTATGGTAACCCGGGTTCGTTTCCCGCTACCGGACATCACAATTTCTTCATATTTCTTGTGCTTGGATCGCAAGGCTTTGAGTGACGAGGGTATAAAAAGAAAATAAAAAAAAAATTGATGACTCCAGACCACCGATGAATTGCCCAATATGGTTCCATACCCCATATGCTTAAGTCCACTTTAGTCTTATTTGTTTAAATTATATAACTTAATATACTTAGTTTAATACATACTTTAGGTATGAACAGCTAGGAATAAAACATAAAATAGAATCAAAAGCATCTACAGTTTTATATAGTTATTTATTTACAAAATGTATCCATGTATACAATGACACATTAAAATCAGATATATACAAACATCTAGAGATCAAGTCCCATACCACAGCATGTACTTTGGGGTATGGATGCCCCCAGCTAAGAACCCCTGGGTTAGAGTCTAGAATCTATAAATCTTGAAAATAATTCATTGACTTAAAAAGTGAAGATGAAAATAATCACGAACTTATTGAAAAAAAGATAAACGAAAATATTGAAGAAAATAGAGATAATCTCTTCGGAAAGGAGTAGTTTCCTAATTTTAATTTCGACTAAAACGAATGGAGAGGAAAAATTCACAAGTTTCAACAAAGTGAATCATTAATAATAAAAAAATAAAGAAATAAACACCCTATCTTGAAACTAGAGGTAGCTGTTTTATTTTATTTCATCCACTTTATGAAAATCCGAGCATAGGCCTAAGGTCTCTCGTCCCTTTTAAGCAAAATGGGGTCTTCATTCGTTACTCTAAGTAGACCCTAAGTGGTCCTGTCAAAACCTCTGAAAGGCTACGTGGTTTAAGTGGTAGTGCAATTACTCCACCAGTGAGGAGGACGGGGTTTGTATCTTACGTTCACTAAACCGGTTTGTTACCTTGCTGTTGGTCAGTCGACTGTATTGGGTAGCAGAATCGGTGGTGGTGAGAAATAGAGAGGAAATTTGGAAAAAAAAAAAAATACGAAGGAATTATCACATTCTCTCTCTCTCTCTCTCTCTCTCTCTCTCTCTCTCTCTCCGCTACGCCTTCCACCTCTCTCTCTCTCTCTCTCTCTCTCTCTCTCTCTCTCTCTCTCTCTCTCGCTACGCCTTCCACCTCTCTCTCTCTCTCTCTCTCTCTCTCTCTTTACGCCCTCCCTACCTCTCTCTCTCTCTCTCTCTCTCTCTCTCTCTCTCTCGTCTTTTGTTCCAAAGGTGACCGGACACACCCCCCCCCCACCCCACCCCACCACCCCCAACCCCGTAATATCGATAAGTGGCCGATTTATCACTTAGTGTCCCCAAAATGGCCCAGTAATGGAGACAATAAAAGTGTGTCATACAAAGTGGGCCCCCTTTTCCCCAGCGGCTTAAGTGGCCCTTCCGAGTGGGTGGGTGTTGGGGCTAACTATTTCATCAATAAGAGAGAGAGAGAGAGAGAGAGAGAGAGAGAGAGATGAAAGTGTGCGACTTACACACACACACAACACACACACACACAGACAGGGCGGTTGGAGTATGATGCTGATAAGATTTGTGATCTTTGAAACGATATTTTTCCTACCATTCTATTTGTTAAACGTTATACATCAAAGTTGAAAGCAACTTAAATTTTATTTTACAATATACATAAAATTTAAAGGAATTTAGATTTATTAGACTTTAAAAAAAAATTACGAGTAATTAAAAAGTATTTCATTTTGATAACCGTCAATTTCGCAATCCCTTAACTAACTTCAGGAACTGCCACTTCAAAATTACCATTTCTAAAACCTTCAACATCCCTCAGGAGTCTGTAACAGACCGAAGGTCACAATGAGACCCGAAAGTCTTACAAGGGCTGGTGTTAAAAGTTGTATCGCCACCTGGGAGAATAGCTTCTAGTCATAGTGAACCTAACCATTGTTAGCTGAAGGCAGCCAATTTGCAGAGTGTTTTGGCTTACTCGGTGAGTAAGCCCATAAACTAATTTATTATTGTTGCTCTTGTTCTTGTTGTGGGGGGAGGGGGGTTGTAGGGAAGGTCAGTGGAAAAGCCTAAAAACGTCTGAAAAAGGCGTTCTGCTTTGTGTTAAAGATACATGAATTTTAGGATAGGATATTTATGGTTTATTTATTAGAATGAAGATGTGATAAACGGAAAAGCCTAAAAAAAAAGTTAAAAAAGGTGTTTCGCTTTGAGTTAAAGATACATGAATTTTAGGATAGGATATTGATGATTTATTTATTGCAATAAAAATGTTAAAAATGACGAGCATGTTGAACCATGCAGAACAATTATTTCTAAAAAAAATGTATAGCGCATTTATTTTGATTTTCGTTGGTGAAACAACGCTCTACTTGACCGTTGATTTTAGCATGTGCCCTGAGTAAGCTGGAAGTCGGATAACGCCTTGTTGGCTAGAATGTTTGTCCTTTGACGTGGAAGAAGATGCTCGTGACATTAGAATTCGCAGCATCCAAAACTAGACGAAATTGAGATGGAGTTCAGAGAGTTGAATATGAATGACTGCAGACGGAGCAACATCGTTTGATGTAGCTTTGTTTTGGGACCATTACCTTACCTCAGTTTGTGTCTTCTTTAGACGAAACTATTTTAACTTATTTATTTATTTATACGCTTATTTATTATTTTTTTAGTTATCTATTTATAGGAAGATAAGTCTTAACAGCTTGTGATAATCTTGTACCTGACGTTTGTAGATTTTCATTCAGCACTCTTTAAGATTCACCGGAAGTATTCTAGATTTTTATATAATACGTCATTATGTAGTAGCAAGTGTTTAACACACACATACTCACACACACACATATATATATATTATATATTATGTGTATATATATATAATATATATATATATCTATATATATATATATATACTATATATATATATATATATATTATATATGAACGGAGAAAGCAGGGGAGTCAGCCAAAGTGATAAAATGCACATGGAGCAGAGCAGGAACAAACATGGCGAAGTATTTTACACTTTATTCCGACGCGTTTCGCATTCGGCAGAATGCATCTTCAGGGTCTGTATAATAGATAATGACTAATTATAAAATTAAATTGATTTTGAAAATAGTCTAAAAATTATTTTACAAAACTAGTTAAAATGAAAACCGAAACTTCACACATAGATAAAAAAATACACTAACAATTGATAAAACAACACGAGAAGTTAAAAGGACATACGTTAGTTAAAAGTTCAGATGGAAAGTTAAAAAAAAAAACTAAATAAATAAATAGTAAATACAAAGTTAAAAATATTTGAGGAGCACTGGGGGTCGACCTACCATGGTAAGATTTTATAAATAAAAACTAAAAGAATATACACAGAAACATACATAGGCTTAAGAAAGAAACAAGGGGTGGAGGTGGTCTGGTTGTTCAACTGCGGAACAAGTTGTTTAATAAAAAAGCTCTCCAGGATCAACAGTTTCATTTGGGCTGGAGGTTTGACCAACAATATAAAATCCTCATATTTAATATCAACTTTACATTTTTTGCTATGTTTTACGTATACTGGACTGTTCGGGATTTGATATTGAACATCCAGTACGGAAACTAACTCCCTTGTGGCAGTCTATGCGAACCCTCATCATCCTCTGAGAAGAACCCACGTAAGTTCCTAGACTACATCTGGGACAAGAATATTTGTACACTATACCAGAGGACATGAGGGGGCATAAACGATCTTTAAATTTAAACATGGATCCAATTGTTAGTGGATTGACCTTTTTATGCCCGATTCATATATTTACACGATGATTCCTTAAGGGTCCGAATTTAGCAAAAATCGTACAAAATACTTTGGCGCATTAAAGGTAAAACTCATTCCGGTCAATCCACTAACAATTGGATCCATGTTTAAATTTAAAGATCGTTTATGCCCCTCATGTCCTCTGGTATAGTGTACAAATATTCTAGTCCCAGATGTAGTCTGGAAACTTACGTGGGTTCTTCTCAGAGGATGATGAGTGTTCGCATAGACTGCCACAAGGGAGTTAGTTTCCGTACTGGATGTTCAATATCAAATCCCGAACAGTCCAGTATACGTAAACATAGCAAAAAATGTAAAGTTGATATTAAATATGAGGATTTTATTATTGTTGGTCAAACCTCCAGCCCAAATGAACTGTTGATCCTGGGAGAGCCTTTTTTTATTAAACAACTTGTTCCGCAGTTGAACAACCAGACCACCTCCACCCCCTTGTTTCTTTCCTAAGGGGCTATGTATGTTTTCTGTGTACATTTCTTTTAGTTTTTTTTTTTTTTTTTTTTTTTTTTTTATTTATCTCTTACCATGGTAGGTCGACCCCCAGTGCTCCTCAAATATTTTTTAACTTTGTATTTACTATTTTATTTATTTAGTTTTTTTGTTTTAACTTTCCATCTGAACTTTTACTAACGTATGTCATTTTAACTCGTGTTGTTTTATCAATTGTTAGTGTATTTTTATCTATGTGTGAAGTTTTCGGTTTTCATTTTAACTAGTTTGTAAATAATTTTTAGACTATTTTCAAATCAATTTAATTATATTAGTCATTATCTATTATACAGACCCTGAAGATGCATTCTGCCGAATGCGAAACGCGTCGGAATAAAACAAGTGTAAAATACTTCGCCATGTTTTTGTTCCTGCTCTTGCTCCCTGTGCATTATATATATATATATATATATATATATATATATAATATATATATATATATATATATATATATATGTGTGTGTGTGTGTGTGTATATATATATATATATATATATATATATAATATATATATATATATATATATATATATATATATATATATATATATATATAACTAATTTCATTTCCCGCGCAATAGTTAAACCAATGATCTTACGAAACATCAGAACTGTAAGTACGTTCATTCCATGGATCTAAAATTGTACACCAAAATAGAATACTTCATAAATATCACTACAAAACCGAGGCCCTTCATCAACTGCTCCCAGGTCCTTGAGGTTCAGGCCCACAGGAAATTAAATGAAACTTGGAACGTTCCCCCCTCCCCCTAAGAACTCCAGCCAATATTCTCAGAAATAGTAATCATCATCTTGCTGGTTTATTGCAGCTGACCAGTCTCCTTGTATCTGAATGGTTCAATGATCTCATCATATTTCTATTCATTTATTCATAAACTAGTCAATGTAATTATTTATTTTATTTTTTAATAACTGACCTCCTCTTCTTATATTTATTATTGCGTTCTATTACTTATTTTGATTATAAGATAACCCAGTTACATTTTTTAGTAACTTGTGAGTTTGTTGTTTTCTAATAAGTGATCTTCTACCTATATTTCGAATTGCGTTTTGGTTCTTGTTTATTAATAATTTGATAGTCTACTTATATCTTCTTTATTTATTAGTTTATTTTTTTCCCTCTTCCTGTATTTCCTATTACCTTCTAATACTTCTTTCAAATGAGCACCATAATATTCTTTGGAACCTAGAATTTCCAGTTGATGGCCCTAGTTGGATTGTTGTTCCATATGAATAGGGCTCATCATCTGCATAATAATAATAATAATAATAATAATAATAATAATAATAATAATAATAATAATAATAATAATAATAATAATAATAATAATAATATAGTTTTACACCTTTATTAACATATTGACTGGCAACTGAATCTAAAAAACAACTATATAACCTACGTTTCTCTTCAATATTCGCACGTATAATAATAATAATAATAATAATAATAATAATAATAATAATAATAATAATAATAATAATAATAATAATAATAATAATAATAGTCTGTTTTTGCACCTTAATTCACAAATTACTGTCTGATTTAGAGCAAAAAAAACAAAAACAAAGAAACAACCCTTACAACGTATGTTCTTCTTCATTATTCGCACGTATAAAACTCCATGTTGCAGACAATAAGATTATTGGATATGACGGACATTGTGATCTGAATTTCATCATCCACAAAAACCGGGAACTGGTCAACAGTCGTCTCCACATGTGATATATTAGAGAAAAAAATCGACATCAATGGGTTAATAAGCTTCAGTGATATGAATATGAAAAAGCTGTGAATTACGTAACGCAAAAGATTTCACGCTCCTAGCCCCCCGTCCCGATCGCCCCCCCCCCAAAAAAAAAAAATTATTTGACAGCTTTTGATGATGTTAATAACAGCAGTTCAATTTGTAATCTCTTTCATGTTTCGTTTTTGATGTTCCGGTTTTGCTGTTTCTCGTCATGTCTCTCTTAGTTACCTTGTTTTGCCTGTATTCTCTTGTTTGTTGAGAGTTTTATATAATTTTCTCCTTCATATTTCTCATCCCATCATCATCAGATTCCTCTTTTAATTCCTTTCTTGAATATTTCATATTAATTAGATATATTTTTCTTTCAACTTTCATATCACCAGTAATCTTTATTTTTCCTTCTCTGTTTTGGTTATTTTTATATATATTTTATACCTTGGCCTCCTCTCTCTCTCTCTCTCTCTCTCTCTCTCTCTCTCTCTCTCTCTCTCTCTCTCTCTCTGTGCACTTAATATTATGAGAATAATTTATCACCTGGCTCTTCAGAATGACTTACAGAAGTAGACAATACCAAAAAGGTTTCATGGAAAGTAGGGGTATTTATATGGGGCTAAATGGCTGTCATAAGTAGGTGGGTGGGATAAAAATTATCATCACACAAGAAGTGAGAGAGAGAGAGAGAGAGAGAGAGAGAGAGAGTGGGGGGGAGGGCAAGGGGGGATAAATGTTACCTAAGTAATGGATAACGAGAGAGAGAGAGAGAGAGAGAGAGAGAGAGAGAGAGAGAGAGAGATATGATAAGGGGTTTCAGAAATAACTTATGATATGGTAAGGGGGTTTAATATTACGTTGATAATGGATAACAGAGAGAGAGAGAGAGAGAGAGAGAGAGAGGAGAGAGAGAGAGAGATGGTTACTGGGGAAATTGAGAGGAACATTTGTTGAGACGTCCGTGTTATATCACTTCAGCTCTCACTTGGATCAAAGATTTGTTTGCTTATTATTCTATCTTTCTTTAAGGTTTCTACTGTTATTGTTTCATTTTCTCTCAGGTTTCTGTAAAAAATTCCATTTATAATTTCTATTTTGAATTTAATTTTTTTTCACAAATTTAGTTGAAACATTTTTCCAGCCACTATATTTATATTTAAAGTTTAAATATATTTTATATTTTGTTCTTTTAACATCGTAACCAACTATCTTTTCAACATTGTAACCTTGCCTTCTCTCTCTCTCTCTCTCTCTCTCTCTCTCTCTCTCTCTCTCCTACAATGCGTCCCACTACTGGTGATATACTTATGGAAACGCTTACCTCCCCAATTTGAATTGTCTTAGTAATATGTGTGGTCGAGATTTATGGCCCTACCAGCATCTCTCTCTCTCTTCTCGTCTTCTCTTCTTCTCCCTCTCATTTCCGTGCCTTTCCTCAGCCCACTCACTCACAAACAAGAGGCAATTTAGGCTGTTACAAATAGCGTCATTTCGTATGACTTTTATTTGTTGGCTGCTGTTTCCGTCCTCTGTTATGGAAAAGACGGGAGGTAACTCTCACTCTTCACGACATTATGGGCATAGGAAGGATCCATTGCAGTTCCATCAAGAGAGAGAGAGAGAGAGAGAGAGGAGAGAGAGAGAGAGAGAGATATTCAAGTACGAGTTTAATTCCTAACAGTATAAATGACTGCGGAAATGTGAATTGGAGTGTTAAACGTTAACTGAGAGAGAGAGAGAGAGAGAGAGAGAGAGAGAGAGAGAGAAGAGAGAGAGTGGGGGGGGAGGGCAAGGGGGGATAAATGTTACCTAAGTAATGGATAACGAGAGAGAGAGAGAGAGAGAGAGAGAGAGAGAGAGAAATATTTCGAATGCTCTATCCAAATCCCACCTGTAAAATATTTTAAAATTGCAAAGGTAAGTAAGTGAGAGAGAGAGAGAGAGAGAGAGAGAGAGAGAGAGAGAGAGAGAGAGGATAAATGTTACCCAAGTATTTGATAAAGAGAGAGAGAGAGAGAGAGAGAGAGAGAGAGAGAGAGACGCTCTGTTACTTCAGATGATTGTTGGGTAATTGAGGAGAAAATTTGTTTAGACGAACGCATTATTTTTCCAACTCTCTCTCTCTCTCTCTCTCTCTCTCTCTCTCTCTCTCTCTCTCTCTCTCTCTCTCCCCTTTATCTGGGTCAGAATTTGTTTAGTCGTTTGTTTGTTTGTTTAAAGGGAAAGGGAAAAGGGAACGTCAGAGAGAATTCTTGATGAATACCTGAATGATATTCCGGACCAGTTTGTCAACGCCCTGAAGGCTCAAGGGATTCTAAGCATTTAATTCAGAGCCGACACCTCTCTCTTTTCTCTCTCTCTCTCTCCTCTCTCTCTCTCTCTCATCTCTGAAATAGATCTGGTCATTTTGACTGGAGAGTTCAGTGGCCGTCATCAGACATCAGGTCCATTTTCGTCCCAGCGTTGCAGAATAGCGAGATAAAATATATTTTGTCGTGATGGCTAGGTAGAATATCAGCGATCATTTTAAACCCTCGCGCAGATATTTTCATTTTCAGAGAAATGTGAATTTGAAATGGTCACTTTTACTTTTGCTAATAATGCATCATAAATTGTTAAATTTTGTATTATTCAAAGGTAGGCTCTCCGTACAACTGTTATTGTCTGCATGTTGTTGTTATCTCCTTAACTTTAAAGTACGTATAGTTAATTCTGTAGTTTGCAACACCGTCACGATTTGAGAATTAAGTCATTATGTCTTATGGAACAGCAGTTGGAACTGTATTCCCATGTGATTGGAAATACATAACCATAAATCTAACTTATTCAGTTGTTTAGAACCTCTTCTACGCAATCTTCTACACATTTCTTTAAATATTCTTTGATCATTAATAACTATCTCATTGAACTTATATGTTTAGAATTTTCCTTAATTCATTCGTCCTAAATTATACAGGGTGTCCATAAAGTCCCAGTACTACTACACGTATTTATTGCTCAGAAACCATTGTGGAATGTATTGCATGAAGTGCTCTGAATGTAAACTTGAAGAAATGTAGAACATTCTACAAAATAACTGCATTACTCTGTTATACAGTTTCTGAGCAATAAATACTTCCAATGGTACTGGGACTTTATGGACACCCTATATTCTTTTTCCATATATGAGTTTAGAACCTCTTCTATACATTTTTAGAAAATTATTTGATGCCTATTTACTGTCTTATTGCGCATATGCTTAGAAACTCTTTTACATGTGTTTTGGAACGTTCTGTCAACCTTAATTACAGAATTATTGGACATATGTATTAAAGAACCTCTTCTACACATTTTTAGAAAATCCCTATTACACTTGTTTACTGTCTTATTGTACACAAACTCTAGAAAACCCTCTTATCCTATTCTTATAATATTTTACACACGCACGAATACTATTCCATTTTAAATTTGCCATTGAAATGTAACCTATTTCCGACCACTCGGGGGTCAGCAAAATTCGAATAGGATTTCAGATATTAATTTAGATATGATTTTCAGTCACTTCTCACATTTCGAGCAGATTAGACCCTTGTCATCCCATCCTCGTGATTGGCACGTATGCCATGGTGGGATTGACAGCTATCTTGCCTATCATTAGTACTTTAATTTTTCTGTTCATATCAGACGAAATTGTTGGGTAGAATGTTCAGTGGCCAGCCAGCGGAGTAGAATCATATGGAAGCGTTTTGTTTATAAAATGGGGAAAATACAGAAGTTATCCTTTAGAAAGACAAAACATTCGCATAAATCAATTTATTTTTTAATTTTGTTGATTTTTGAGACTGTCTTACACACACACAACCACACACACACACACACACACACACACAACACACACACACACACACACACACACACACATATATATATATATATGTGTGTGTGTGTGTGTGTGTGTGTGTGTATTACAATTTTTATATATCTAAATATTTATATCTTCATATTTAAATTTATATTTGCATTTATTATATATATATATATATATATATATATATATATATATATATATATACATATATATATATATATATATATATATATATATATATATATGTATATATATATATATATATATATATTATATATATATATATATATATGTGTGTGTGTGTGTGTGTGTGTGTATGTATGTGTGGTATGTGTGTGTATCCTTAAATCCACGGTAGAAAGGGAAAGTTAAACAGGGACTTAGGAACAAGCACTTTTCGTAGTATATTCTTTATATACATATACATATATATGAGAATACCTCAGGAAATGATAGGCAGAAAATCCAAGCGTTTTTTCGTCTTTACTAAGACATTATCTGAGTAAAGACGAAACGCGCTTAGATTTCAGGCTATTAGATTTTCTGGCTATCATTTTCCTGTCGTTATTCGCTTATTTAATAATGAAGGTCACGTGTAAAAAAATTCTACTGTGATTTTTTAAGCAAATACATATATATATATATATATATATATAATACTAATATATATATAATATACATATATATATATATATATATATATATATATATATATATTATTTATATTTATATGTGTATAATGTATACAATACATAACATACATACACTATTATTCAACCGAACCACCAACAAACAAGTCCATTTCTACTTTATACAAAAATTCACAAGAAATAAAATAAGAAGAAAAAAAAAAGACACAGGAACAATTCAACTGAGATACACTGTCGAGACTCAATTTCAAATGGGGACTCGGAGCCATAATGTTCCTTTTCTGTAGATTTGATGCTCCTCTTACTTCCACAGTAATGTCTTTCTTTATGGCTAGGGAGTTGAATCGGGAATGGCTTGGAAAAGAGAGAGAGAGAGAGGAGCAGAGCGATATAGAGAGAGAGAGAAGGAGAGAGAGAGTCATTACAGGGGAATTGAAGGGTAACTTTGTATATTATAATTTTTTTATAGTTCACACTTATAATCGTATTCCAGAATGTATAGTTTATGGTGATGTTTGAATGGCTGTATTAATTGTTAATGCATTTGTATGTATAGATAATAAAAATGTTATGGATTGTGTACGTATATATATATATATATATATATATATATATATATATATATATATATATATATATATATATATATACATACTACATACATACATACAAACTATATATATATATATATATATATATATATATATATATATATATACGAAACATCAGTAACTTCCGTAATACCACCAGGATCCCATCACCATAAACAACGGCAACATTAGTCAACACAAATGCACAACAACTTGTTAAAACTCACCCCAATAATAATCCTCCAAATATATATAGAATCCGCTCCGACCTTTGGCAACAAAGCCACCAAAAACTGCTAATGCTATTTCCATCTGTTCTACCCCCTGCCATTTAAAGGATGCGTCTGATAACGACGTCTCTATGCAAAGTATATTCCCTATGATTAGCTACATTACTCGCGGTCCCGGGAGAATCTCTCGGGCTCACGGCTTTAATTGATCGTCATGTCAGTTATTTTCGTGCCATTAATAGCTGTGGCTGTCTCTGTTCGTAACATCAGGGTTAGCGGCTTCCATGACTTGGCTATCTATCTATATCTATCTATCTACTCTATCTATCCAATCTATCTATCTATCTATTATCTATCTACTATCTATAGGTATATATATATATATATATACCATATATATATATATATATAATATATATATATATATATATATATATATATATATATATATTATATATATATATATATAATATATATATATAATATATTATATTATTTATCTTATATATATATATATATGTGTGTGTATATATATATATATATCTGTGTATATATATATATATATATATATTATACGTTTGTTGGTGGTAATGTAACTGGAGTTGTTGACAGGGAAACGAAAGACATGATTATAGTCAGTGATGAGAACTTGAAACATTAGAATGCTTCAAACGATTTTATGTTTAGTCTATTTCAAGTGCCGTGATTGTTAATATAAAAACAGGGAAATGGTGTTTAACATCTTAATAATTTGAGCGATTGTGTATTTAGTTTTTACATCAAATACCAAGATTGTTATTATAAAAACAAGGAAATGGTATTTAATATCTTAATTATTTGAGCGATTGTATGTTTAGTTTTACATCAAGAGCCAAGAATTGTTAATATAAAAACAAAAACAGGAAAATGGTGTTTAAATAATCTTAATAATTTTGCGAATTGTATGTTTAGTTTACATAAAGTGCTGAGATTGTTAGTATAAAAATAGAATGAAATGGTTTTTAATATCGTAATATTTTGAACGGTTTGATGCGTAGTTTACTTTTTGTCAAGAATGTTATTCCAAGAATGAGTGAACTAGCGCCTAATATCATGGCTTGATAAAAAACTAGAAGTGATAAGGGTTGGGAACTGGTGCTTTGATATCCCGACTTATACATCATTAAGAAAAATGATATACGAGACAATGAGCTTATTATCCTTCTAAACCTCTGGGCAATTAGCCAACAATATTTGAAACAAAACGGGAATCACTTCATGGGAACGACGTTGAAATATTTCCAATTTTCTTAATTGAAGAGGCTTATGTGATGAATATAGTATAAAGCATATGTAAAGCAGGGCTCTAACCCAAAGACGGATTTGTCAAAAAGGAAAGACGAAGAGAAAAAAGTAAAGAGAATTGAGACACAAACATTTTACCAAAAAAATTTAGAATCCAGTCGTCTGGAATACTCACATGGGTATCGTGGACGTATTCTAAGAAGATCCGCTATGTACATCAGTAGTTCAGCACCAGTAGGAGGAGTAGGAGTAATAGTAGTAGTGTTTCTGTGAAGCTATTTTGTTTTGAATCTCTACAGAGTGCTAAGATTTATGACAGTAAAATTAAATAGTCTTCTTCGAAAGGGTGATTACAGTTCTCAGTTGATTGTGAAGTTCACCTCTTTAGTTTCTGGTCAAAAGGAAGCGTTTCTATCATCAGTTTCTTTCCTTTGAAGTAGTTAACGATCACATATTCATTTGATTTCCTGCCTCGTCTTTCTTGACATCTCTTTTTCCTTTCGTGGTCCGTTTACCAAACATTGGTCACAGAGGATACAGGAATATATATATATATATATATTGGTCACTCAGGTATTTAAGAATCCAGTATTTAAACTTTAACCTGGAAATTCATGGTTTATTGTCGCTCTGAAAATGAAGAAAAGATGATAATATGATTTCCAAGGGACACATTTAATTAACATATTCTCGTATGTTGCACGGTAAACAATTTCAGTTTTACCCCAAATGACAAGTTGGAAAATACATGATAAGATTATTCTAAGGGGAAAATTCTGTCCTAAATAATATTTCGCAAAATTAAATTGTAAAAGATTAAAATACTTTGTTTATAACCTGAGTAAGGAGGGTCATGAAGTATTTTAATTTATGGTTTTTTTTTTATTTTATTTTTTGCTTTTACCAGTTGAAGACCGAATGAAGATGGCGATGAAAAAAAAGGAATTTCCCTAGAAAATATACTTTAATGCAAATAACCAAGACTTAGTAACTCTCACACATATACAGTCATATGTATATTATCTCTCTCTCTCTCTCTCTCTCTCTCTCTCTCTCTCTCTCTCTCTGTATGTGTGTATGTAAATATATATATATATATATATATATATATATATATATATATATATATATTATATATATATATATATATATATGTATATATATATATATATATATATATATATATATGTATATACTATATATGTATAGTATATATATACATATATATATATATATATATATATATATATATATATATATATATATATCTATATATATATGGCAGCGCAAGACTTGTTGTTGTTGTTGATGCTCGTTTTTGCCTCGCAGTCCTTAACATTTTTAAAATGCAGACAATAATAACAAAAACAAAAAACAAAAACAAAACAAAAACTCGGGATGCGCAATTCGTCGGCAAATGCAGCACCCGGCAGACAAAGAGGATTATCGTATCTGACGTCATTATGACGGAGAGAGAGAGAGAGAGAGAGAGGAGAGCGAGAGAGAGAGAGAATCTCATGCGTTCATTGATATTTTCTTAATGATGCCTCATCCAGAGGAGACGTAAAATCTTTAATAAAAGTTATATAGCTTCTGATCCATGAGTCTGGATCAATAGATATATATTCCATTTTGGTGAGATTTTTTTGTTTTCTTTTATCCTTTCAGATTATCTCGTCTACTGCTGCTTGGTCCCTCTAAAAGGAATCTTAGAGATAAGTCACTTTTGCAGTAAAATGAATTCGAGAATAATGTAGACATTGTTTAAATTTTTTCTAAAGGAATTCGGAAATAATATAGACATTGTTTACATTTTCCTAAATGAATTCGCTATCAATATAGACGTGGTTTAAATTATTTTAAAGGAATTTGCGAATATATAGACATTGTTTAAATTTTTCTAAAGGAATTCGCGATTAACATAGACATTGTTTAAATTTTCTTTAAGGAATTCGCGATTAATATAGGATTTCTAGAAAGCAATACCTCGTTATTTCTCTCTCTCTCTCTCTCTCTCTCTCTCTCTCTCTCTCTCTCTCAACTTGCCTCTGTAAATTTAAATTATTTTACAGGTGAGATTTGAATTGAGTGTTGGAATAATGCTCTCTCTCTCTCTCTCTCTCTCTCTCTCTCTCTCTCTCTCTCTCTCTCTCTCTCTCTCTCTCTCTCTCTCTCTCTCTTACATACCACTGTCATTTTAAAATATTTTACAGGTGGGATCTGAA
>NC_061089.1:86097672-86122672 GCF_015104395.2 Macrobrachium nipponense
GCCCTTGAGGTATGGTTGGGTTTCAGCGGTAGATGGAGTGGAGTATTTGGTTGCTTCGTTTTGCTGTTTTGCCAGACTTGGGTCATCTCTCGTGGGGCTTTATCGGAATCTATGATTACCTAGGTTTGATTCTAAAACCCTAACGTCATTGGTTTTGAGTTTTGACTGCTGGGAGGGCCTTTATCTAAAACTGCGGTTTGTAATCTTAGATTCTTTAAACCTGACGCTCTTGTTTTTGAGTTTTGACAGTTGTAAGGCTCATGCTTTTACTGTTTTAACTGATATTTTTAGAATTTAGATCAATAAGGGAATATCTTCATAACATAAGGTAGTAAGTAATTGCTCTCACTTTATTGCCATATACCCTACCAATTTGTTATGCATAACTGCTCCATAACATAGGTGGCTGTAGCGTGTGTGTGTGTGAGAGAGAGAGAGAGAGAGAGAGAGAGAGAGAGAGAGAGAGTCGTACATGCGTAGCTATTGTGCGAGTGTAATGGCATGTGTGTGTGTGTGTGTATGTGTGTGTGTGTAGCTTTTGTGTGTATGTATTTGAGAGAGAGAGAGAGAGAGAGAGAGAGAGAGAGAGAGAGAGAGAGAGACGTATTACAATGTAGATAGTAAACCTACAGATTAACGATAGTTACTTGACGTTGCAGCTTTAGTAATGTCATTTATAAATGAAAATGGTGTAATTTATATGTGATTAACTCTCTCTCTCTCTCTCTCTCTCTCTCTCTCTCTCTCTCTCTCTCTCTCTCTCTCTCTCTCTCTCTCTCTCCCTTTTTCAATGCCCAATATACCGCGGGATTCGTAATGTACGGTCTATTTCACCATAACCGTTTATGTCAGGTGGACATAGTATCGATTACGATAAAATTGGTGATAGTATTACCAGTAGACATTAGTTGTCATAGAGTTATGGTCGATTTTGTTAGTTCTACTATTATTATTATATTCATTATATTACTATTATTCTCATTAACCCTCCCTATTCTCAGTTTACTTCAATTCCTGTTTATATCATATTATGTCATTCATTCAGGAACCCAGACTTTATATTCACTATCCCTCTTGGTACAACTTGGTTCAGGATCTCTGACTGCTGAGTACATATTCTCTGCCAAACTTCAACTTCCTTCTGTTCCTGGTCTTGATAAAGACACGCTTTACTCTGCCTTCTCTCTGATATTGAATTATGCTCTTGTTAGCGACCTTTTCTCTCGAGAGATTTGTATGTATATCCCCTTCGTGTGCTCTCAATTACTTGTCAAACATCTGTCAGACACAAATACTATTTCCTGGACAGTATTTGCTGTGTGATAGAACGCTGAAATGGAGAATACTAACGGTGTTAAGGGAAACAGATATTGCGTGTGTGTGTATATGTGTGTGTATGTGTGTGTGTGTGTGTGTGTGTGTGAGTGAGTTGTGTTATTATTTCTTCCCATAAATGATTGTTTTTCAAAAAGAATTAAAAAAAAATGATTTTATAAGAAACCAAAAGTGCGTGTGAGTGTTTTGAGAGAGAGAGAGAGAGAGAGAGAGAGAGAGAGAGAGAGAGAGAGAGGAGAGAGAGTGTTCTGGTTTCACGAATATTCAGTCAATCGAAATGTTTTGTCTGAAAAAATTTAACCTTAGGTTCAGATTTATCTCGGCATGTTTGGAAAACCTTTCAAATACGCAAAAACCTCAATTATTTACTAGACTGACTTCATAGCCAAAGATGCCTAAGAAATTATACAGAAGGCGTCTCATATTAATTCAATTTCCATTGGAAAATTTTAATTCTTTTATGGCTGGAAACTCATCTTAGTAACTTTGCTTACAGAATATTTAATCATATATCTTGTTATATTTTCCGCGCAGTCTTTCTTTCACGTTTTAATCATACGAGACAATGGGTTTTTAAAAAAGTTTTGTTTCAATATATTTTTACATATATTTACTCGACTTCACTTTATATTATTATTATTATTATTATTATTATTATTATTATTATTATTATTATTATTATTATTATTATTATTATTATTATTATTATTTTCCTCTATCACAGTCCTCCAATTCGACTGGGTGGTATTTATAGTGTGGGGTTCCGGGTTGCATCCTGCCTCCTTAGGTGTCCATCACTTTTCTTACTATGTGCGCCGTTTCTAGCATCACAATTTCCACTGGCATATCCCATATCCTTCTTATTTCTATTTTCAGATCTTGATACTTATCCATTTTTTCCCTCTCTTTCTCTTCAACTCTGGTGTCCCATGGTATTGCGACATCAATGAGTGATACTTTCTTCTTGACTTTGTCAATCAACGTCACGTCTAGTCTATTTGCACGTATCACCCTATCCGTTCTGATACCATAGTCGCAGAGGATCTTTGCCTGATCGTTTTCTATCACTCCTTCAGGTTGGTGCTCGTACCACTTATTACTGCAAGGTAGCTGATGTTTCTTGCACAGGCTCCAATGGAGGGCTTTTGCTACTGAATCATGCCTCTTTTTGTACTGGTTCTGTGCAAGTGCCAGGCATTCGCTTGCTATGTGGTTTATGGTTTCATTTTTCGTATTGCACTTCCTACATATGGGAGATATGTTATTTCCGTCTATCGTTCTTTGAACATATCTGGTTCTTAGGGCCTGATCTTGTGCCGCTGTTATCATTCCTTCAGTTTCCTTCTTGAGCTCTCCCCTCTGTAGCCATTGCCATGTGTCATCGCTGGCTAGGTCTTTAGTCTTTCTCATGTATTGTTCGTGCATTGGTTTGTTGTACCAGTCCTCTGTTCTGTTTGTCATTCTCCTGTCTCTGTATATTTCTGGGTCTTCGTCTACTTTTATTAGTCCTTCTTCCCATGCACTCTTTAGCCACTCGTCTTCACTGGTTTTCAGATATTGCCCCAGTGCTCTGTTCTCGATGTTGACGCAGAGTCCTCTACACTTATTAGTCCTCTCCCTCCTTCCTTTCGTGTTATGTATAGTCTGTCCGTATTTGCTCTTGGGTGTAGTGCTTTGTGTATTTTCATATGTTTCCTGGTTTTCTGATCTATGCTGCGGAGTTCTGCCTTCGTCCATTCCACTATTCCTGCGCTGTATCTGATTACTGGCACTGCCCATGTGTTTATGGCTTTTATCATATTTCCGGCGTTGAGTTTTGACTTGAGTATCGCCTTGAGTCTCTGCATATAGTCTTTCCTGATTGTGTCCTTCATCTCTTGGTGTTTTATATGCCCTCCTTCCATTACTCCCAGGTATTTGTATCCTGTCTCATCTATGTATTTGATGTTGCTCCCATCTGGTAGCTTTATCACTTCAGTCCTTGTTACTTTGCCTTTTTGTATGTTGACTAAGGCGCATTTTTCTATTCCAAACTCCATCCTGATGTCCTCAGATACAATCCTTACAGTCTGGATTAGGGTATCTATTTCCTTGATGCTCTTACCATACAGCTTGATGTCGTCCATGAACATCAGATGGTCAATTCTGTTGCCTCTTTTCTTGAGTTGGTACCCGGCATCCATCTTCTGTAGTACTTTTGTCATGGGAATCATGGCTACTACGAAGAGTAGTGGGGACAGTGAGTCGCCCTGGAAGATCCCTCTCCTGATATTAACCTCTGCTAGTCTTATTCCAGAGCTTGTAAGTATTGTATTCCAGTTGTGCATTATATTTTTGAGGAAGCTGATGGTGTTTTCTTCTGCCCCATATATTTTCAGGCATTCTATTAGCCATGTGTATGGTATCATGTCGAAGGCTTTCTTATAGTCTATCCATGCCATGCTTAGGTTGGTTTTCCTTCTCCTACTGTTCTTCATTACCATTTTGTTTATCAGGAGCTGGTCTTTTGTGCCCCTACACTTCCTTCTGCAGCCTTTCTGTTGGTGGGGGATGGTGTTTGGCTCTTCTAGGTAGTTGTATAGCCTTTCACTGATGATACCTGTTAGTAACTTCCACATTATTGGTAGGCAGGTGATAGGCCTGTAGTTACTGGCTATATTTCCCTTACTCTTGTCTTTTTGTACTAAGGATGTTCTTCCTGTGGTCATCCATTTGGGTGCATGGCGATTTGAGATACAATGCTGGAGTTGTTTTGCTATTCGTGGGTGTAGGGCCTTGAAGTTTTTGAGCCAGTATCCATGGACTTCATCGGGACCTGGGGCTTTCCAGTTTGGCATTTTCTTTAGTTGGTGTCTGACTGTGTCTGTCGTGATCTCTGTGCATCTTTGTTTTATTCTCCCCGTTTCTTCTTCCTTGACTTCCTGGAGCCATGTTGCATGTTTGTTGTGCGATACCAGATTGCTCCATATGTTTTCCCAGAGTCTCTTACTTGGTTCGGCTTCAGGAATTTCTTGGTGGTTGTCTTCCCCTGTTAGTTGGCTGTATAGTCTTTTCTGGTTGGTTCCGAATAGTTTGTTCTATTATTATTATTATTATTATTATTATTTTTTTTTTTTTGCTCTATCACAGTCCTCCAATTCGACTGGCTGGTATTTATAATGTGGGGTTCCGGGTTGCATTCTGCCTCCTTAGGAGTCCATCACTTTTTTTACTATATGCGCCGTTTCTAGGATCACACTCTTCTGTATGAGACCTGGAGCTACTTCAGCCTCTAGTTTTTTCTAGATTCCTTTTCAGGGATCTTGGGATCGTGCCTAGTGCTCCTATGATTATGGGTACGATTTTCACTTCCACTGGCATATCCCATATCCTTCTTATTTCTATTTTCAGATCTTGATACTTATCCATTTTTTCCCTCTCTTTCTATTCAACTCTGGTGTCCCATGGTATTGCGACATCAATGAGTGATAATTTCTTCATGAATTTGTTAATCAACGTCACGTCTGGTCTATTTGCACGTATCACCCTATCCGTTCTGATACCATAGTCCCAGAGGATCTTTGCCTGATCGTTTTCGATCACTCCCTCTGGTTGGTGCTCGTACCACTTATTATTATTATTATTATTTATTATTAGTATTATTATTATTATTATTATTATTATTATTATTATTATTCATTATATTATTATTATTATTATTTTATTATTATTATTATTATTATTATTATTATTTTTTTTTTTTTTTTTGCTCTATCACAGTCCTCCAATTCGACTGGGTGGTATTTATAGTATGGGGTTCCGGGTTGCATCCTGCCTCCTTAGGAGTCCATCACTCTTCTTACTATGTGTGCCGTTTCTAGGATCACACTCTTCTGCATGAGGCCCGGAGCTACTTCAGCCTCTAGTTTTTTCCAGATTCCTTTTCAGGGATCTTGGGATCGTGCCTAGTGCTCCTATGATTATGGGTACGATTTCCACTGGCATATCCCATATCCTTCTTATTTCTATTTTCAGATCTTGATACTTATCCATTTTTTCCCTCTCTTTCTCTTCAACTCTGGTGTCCCATGGTATTGCGACATCAATGAGTGATACTTTCTTCTTGACTTTGTCAATCAACGTCACGTCTGGTCTGTTTGCACGTATCACCCTATCCGTTCTGATACCATAGTCCCAGAGGATCTTTGCCTGATAGTTTTCTATCACTCCTTCAGGTTGGTGCTCGTACCACTTATTACTGCAAGGTAGCTGATGTTTCTTGCACAAGGCTCCATTGGAGGGCTTTTGCCACTGAATCATGCCTCTTTTTGTACTGGTTCTGTGCAAGTGCCGGGCATTCACTTGCTATGTGGTTTATGGTTTCATTTTTCGTATTGCACTTCCTACATATGGGAGAGATGTTATTTCCGTCTATCATACTTTGAACATATCTGGTTCTTAGGTCCTGATCTTGTGCCGCTGTTATCATTCCTTCAGTTTCCTTCTTTAGCTCTCCCCTCTGTAGCCATTGCCAATTGTCATCGCTGGCTAGTTCTTTAGTCTGTCTCATGTATTGTCCGTGCATTGGTTTGTTGTGCAGTCCTCTGTTCTTTCTGTCTTTCTCCTGTCTCTGTATATTTCTGGGTCTTCGTCTACTTTTATTAGTCCTTCTTCCCATGCACTCTTTAGCCACTCGTCTTCACTGGTTTTCAGATATTGCCCCAGTGCTCTGCTTTCGATGTTGACGCAGTCCTCTATACTTAGTAGTCCTCTCCCTCCTTCCTTTCGTGTTATGTATAGTCTGTCTGTATTTGCTCTTGGGTGTATTGCTTTGTGTATTGTCATTTGTTTCCTGGTTTTCTGATCTATGCTGCGGAGTTCTGCCTTCGTCCATTCGACTATTCCTGCGCTGTATCTGATTATTGGCACTGCCCATGTGTTTATGGCTTTTATCATATTTCCGGCGTTGAGTTATTATTATTATTATTATTATTATTATTATTCTTATTATTATTATTATTATTATTATTATTAATTTTTTTTCTCTTCTTTTTTACTATCACAGTCCTTCAATTCGACTGGGTGGTATTCATAGTGTGGAGTTCCGGGTTGCATGCTGCCTCCTTAGTAGTCCATCACTTTTCCTACTATGTGCGCTGTTTCTAGGAGCACACACTTCTGCAGGAGTCCTGGAGCTACTTCAGCCTCTAGTTATTTCAGATTCCTTTTCAGGGATCTTGGGATCGTGCCTAGTGTTCCTATGATTATGGGTACAATTTCCACTGGCATATCCCATATCCTTCTTATTTTTATTTTCAGGTCTTGATACTTATCGATTTTCTACCTTTCTTTCTCTTTCTCTTATTATTATTATTATTATTATTATTATTATTATTATTATTATATTATTATTATTATGATTATTATTATTATTATATTATATTATTTATTATTATTATTAATTAATTATTATTATTATTCAGAGGATGGCCCTATTCATGTGGATCAAGCCGAATGGTGCCATTGACTTGAAACTCAGGTTGCCAAAGAATATTATGGTGTTCATTTTAAAGTAACAGATGGTAATAGGAAATGCAGAATGAAGAAATTAGTTATTGGACAAGAAAAAAAAAATAAACAGATGAGAATTGCTTTATGGTAGAAATGCATTATTTATTTGTCATTAGTTTAATTAGAGTAGTGAATGTTAAAATAACACTTGCTTGTCTGGAGTTCTCAAATTACAGGAGAGGATGAAATTACAGTTGGGGGAAATAATTATTATTTGTGTTTTAAACGCATGGATGACTTTGTAATTAGGAAATAATTATCACTGATATGCATCAACTTGACAGCCAGACTAATGAGCAACGAGATTTTTTTCATGACAATACTCACACATTTTCACTTGGCTCTCTATACGAAAATCATGAAAAATTTCTGTTTACTTAAACTAGCCAACATCACAATGTATAATATGTTTATGAATGTGTGTGTGTGTGTGTGTGTGTGTGTGTGTTAGAGTACGAATGATACTATGCAGATTATATATACATACGAAAGTTTATCTAATCATAGAAATATACTACAAAGTTATACATTCTTGATGGGGGCAACCACTGATACAACAGTATAGCAACTATAAATAGAGAGAGAGAGAGAGAGAGAGAGAGAGAGAGAGAGAGAGAGAGAGAGAGAGCAAATTCAAGGTTACGAGTATCATTCCCTTTCTTAATGGCAATTTCCTTTGATACTGGATCCGAAAATAAAAAATCTTTCAACACTTCTCCAAAAAAATCTATGAATCACATTAATATTCTCGACGCCCTGAAGTGAGCGAGAGAAAAAGGACAGGAGACGAGTTAATGAAAACAAAGATTATTAAAAGAAAAACTGAAAAAGTTCTCAATATCAGAAAAATATCAGAAAGAAGATTAAATGTGGGTGGTCATTGTTTTCAACATCGTGCCTGAAACTGATAAAAAGGAAATGGAGATAAGTATTAAAAACAAAACGAGACGGAAAGATACAAGAAAGAAATAGAGGAGATGAAGAGAAAAGAGAAAAATGAACGAAAAGATAAATTGAAACGATTATAAAGGGACGGGGGAATAAATAGAAAAAATGAAGAGGGAAGGAGAGGAACAAATGGTGTTAGAGAAAAACCGAGGGAAAAAATGGTAAGCATTTTTTAAAAAGGAAAATGAGAATGAATGACTGTAGACTACGTAGATGGTGATGAAATTCTTTTCTTTCTGTTACTCCTTTCGTAGGGAAGATACAAGAACTCACGGTCGCTTTAATTAATTTTTTTTTTTACTTATTTTTTTAAAATTTGTGCTTTATTTTATATATTTCAATGAAGAAAATGGTAAAAAATCTCGAGATAGGAAATCATATTGCCAGATAGATATAAAATTTAAACTGATTTTGTTTCAAGCGAAAAATCCGAGAGAGAGAGAGAGAGAGAGAGAGAGAGAGAGGAGAGAAGAGAGAGAGAGAGAGAGAGAGAGAGAGAGCTGTTGTTTTGGAAAAGAGGTGTGCGCACGTAAATATAGTGGTGAAGATTAGAACACTGCATGAATATCCTACATGGTATAGAAAACCAAAGAGAGAGAGAGAGAGAGAGAGAGAGAGAGAGAGAGAGAGAGGCCACCAGAACCCTAGTATGTTTTAATATTGAGAGAAAAAGGATTCCCTTTTCGATGATCAAAATTCATCAAACGTTTCCCAGAATACTAAATATATTTGACAGATAAAATCCTATTATATTTTGATTTAAATTATCCGGCTCTATAAAATCCTAATATATTTTTATGAAGATTATCTTTCACTAGATCTTTAATGATCGAATCTATCTGAATGATGTACGTGGGTTCTTCAATAAAACCGAAAACATGGTATGATTACGTTCACAAATGGAAAAATGTGAATACCGTCCATCAGTAAAACATTTTCCGTTGAATATTCTCTCTCTAATAAAATTGGTCTCAAAAATTTCTTCGGAATATGAAAGGACCTCCATTGATTTTGCCTCTTCCTTTTAGGAGCCTCTTCGAGGTCCTCTCGAGGTTATATGTATGTTTTTCCAGTCTTTCAAAGGAAAAGCACTTTTTAGAATCGCCTACCGTCGCGAGAGTTATAGAATACCTCTTAAATATCTAAAATATCTTGCTAGCTACCTGAAATCCAGATAATGACGTATCTTGACGTATCTTGACGTATCACAAAGGAGAGAGAGAGAGAGAGAGAGAGAGAGAGTTATAAAAAACCTCTTAAATATCTAAAATATCTTGCTAGCTACCTGAAATCTAGATAATGACGTATCTTGACGTATCACAAAGAGGAGAGAGAGAGAGAGAGGAAGAAGAGAGACTGGTTGGGAAGGCGGGCTAACTGGAGACAGATGGGATCCTACAAAATCCCTGCACCAAAGAGAGAGAGAGAGAGAGAGAGAGAGAGAGAGAGAGAGAGAGATGCAACTCAGCCTTGGTATCTGCTTGATGCCGATGCTCATGGCGAAGTCGAGAGAGAGAGAGAGAGAGAGCAAAGCCTTTTCGCATGAACCTCCAAGCCATCCGGCACCGGCCATGACATCTGTTCAATATGGAAATTCTTTGTTTCAGATCAGAGGCGAAATTTGCATCGTGTTTTCAGGGCGTCACTGAAAATCCTCTCGGGACCGGGCGGGGGGCGGGGCTGGGTTGGGTAGAGGGTAGCGGGGGGGGGGGGGGGGGGGGGGGGGGTGGTTTTTGGGTTTTTTTGGAGGGCGGGGTGACGACGAAGAGGTGGACTCCAGTATAAAGTGACCCGGTTCGCCACTGAGGCAATACTGGGTTTTGCAATATTTTCTGCTCTCTGGTGTATTTTACCTTTTATTTTATTATATTTTCCCATTTTTATAAATAGATAATGATTTGTGTTGTTTAACTAATTTTTCTTCTGATTTATTTCGTGTTTTATAAATTTCCGGTGTTTATAAAGAGATATTATTTGCATTTATGTCAATTTTCCATTTGGTTTATTTTATTTTCTATTTTCTAATTTTCCATTTATCCATGCTTATAAAGAGGCTATGATTGAATTTCATTAAAATCATAAACTTGATATCCCTAATATACATACAATCTGTGTGTGTGTGTGTGTGTGTGTGTGTGTGTGTGTGTGTTAGCAAGTAATTTATTTACGCAGCGTACTTAGGCTTCACTGCAAGATTTATGTACGTAAATCACATTCTCTCTCTCTCTCTCTCTCTCTCTCTCTCTCTCTCTCTCTCTCTCTCTCTCTCTCTCCTTTAAAGTATCCGCTTTTTATTCAAAGAACAAGATGAAAAAGAATATATAAGTTGTAAGTCTTTCCAGACTTCAGCAGCGAAAATCAGACTTTTTAGACTTTCTTTTTTTAACTTCTCTATTTCCCCCCACTTTCTCTCTTTTCGAGTTTGTCCATTCTGGCTCGTCTTACTTATTTTTTACTTTTTACTTTTATTTATCCTATAGTATTTTTGTCTCGAATCTTCCATTCCTTTTCTTTTGAAGTTATTATTTGTTGAAGTCCCTAAGGTTTCCTCTTTTCATGTCAGAACATTATTTAATTATTAATTTTTACTTTTATGCTTTTTTTTACATTTATTTTCATCATTTCCATTTGATTATTTTATTTGCCAGTATTTTATTTTATTTTTATTTTTATCATTATCTTTATTTGTAAATTTAGTGTCACTTATGTATGTATATAATATATACATAAATATATATACTCATATATTATATATATATATATATACATATATATATATATATATCATATATATATATATATATATATATATATATATATAATATATCTAATAAAAGGAGCCCATAAAAACACCAAAATGTAGAGAGAAAATAAAGTACTATATTTCAGAGACTGCTGTCTCTTCTCTTCAGGTATATGAATGAGAAAAGTTTACAGAAAAGGTGGTATTTATACCGGTAATTTTACCAAGAGATTCGTCCACAAGTAGCCAATTTAGGTCACCCCCGCTGATAATCTTCCTTTAATCTTCTTAAGCGTTGGTTGAATGAACACTGCGTCGACGATGTCCGATGTCCAATTCCCTTTTGAGATGTTCATTACCTGCTTCTCTTTTATTAAGGCCGATTCCATCATTTGACTCTTGTACCGGCAGTTGCTGCTATAAATTACACGTGACATATTCCAGTTTATTCTATGGTTATGTTCATTTATATGGTTGAAAATAGCCGAGTTCTGTTGTCCATATCTAACTGACCGTTTGTGCTGTATTAATCTCTGGGGGAGTGATTTACCTGTAAACCCGATGTAAGATTGGTCACAGTCCTGGCATGGGATCTCATATACCCCAGAGTCTTTGGGCGATGTCTTTTGTTGGACGTTAATCAGGGATTTGGCTAAGGTATTTGGGTAGGTAAATGCAAAAGGGTTGGATTTCCCAAGGGTGTGAGTTACTCTCTTAATCGTCTCCAGGTGGGGAATTTTTATTTTATTGTTGGGAGTGTCTCTGGTCTTGTCTTTACTTTGGGGGTCGGTAGAAAATTACGTTTGCTTTTTGAATTGCTTTCTCAATTATATGGTCAGGATACTTTAAAGATGAAAGTTGCTTGCGAATTAGTTCAAATTCTTTTTCCAGGAAATCTGGGGAACAAATTCGTAAGGCTCTTAAGAATAGGTTGCTAGCTAGACCTATCTTGATAGTATTGTCATGATAGCTAAAGTAGTGAATATATGACAATACTATCAAGATAGGTGACCTAAATTGGCTTACTTGTGGACGAATCTCTTGGTATAAATACCACCTTTTCTGTAAACTTTTCTCATTCATATACCTGAAGAGAGAGACAGCAGTCTCTGAAATATAGTACTTTTCTCTCTACATTTTGGTGTTTTTATGGGCTCCTTTTATTAGATGGAATTCTGTTTGTTACAGAACACTTTTACCAGTCATATATATATATATATATATATATATATATATATATATATATATATATATATATATATATTATATATACATATTTCCTATTGTAATTATTCCTTTTAACCTCTCTTTTTTTCCTAAATAAGATCACCTGCCTTCTCTCAAAACAGACAACTATAGTAACTATACAGTAACTATTATTTCCTTTAATATCTTACATATTCATCATTATTCTCTAACTTTATTTTCTCAGTTTCTTCTATGAATGTCTATTTCTCCTCTTTGGTTTCTAAGTCGCATTGGCTTGCTGTCTTTTGCGTTTTTAAAAGATTAGTTTATAAATAGTACCTTTCCGTGCTGCAGTGAAGAAGCATTTACTTGAAATCTTGCCGAGATGTTTATCACTCAAATGAAAATTAACAGGGTCAGTGCGCATGCGTGATTCCCTCTCTACTCCCCGTGTCCATTTACGATGCAAATGCCAAAATTACGTTTCGCGGAAGAGAAGGTAAAACAAAGCATTTAAAAAAAGGGACTGCTTGTAATTCTTAGAATCTTCAAGTCTGTCCATTAAAGTTGGATTTCCCATTTAATTGAGAGAGAGAGAGAGAGAGAGAGAGAGAGAGAGAGAGAGAGAGAGAGAGAGAGACTACACAAGCATAATAAATATAACATTAATTTTTTCTCTCTTCTGTGTTCTGTGACAGCAGAGAGAGAGAGAGAGAGAGAGAGAGTTTATTCAGCAGTCTTGAGTTGAATAGTCAACCTTTCAGGTAACAATATCCTTTTTGAATTTAAAATGGCGCGCAATCCTTACTGCAAGTGAACTTATTCCAGAGAGAGAGAGAGAGAGAGAGAGAGAGAGAGAGAGAGAGAGAAAGCGACATTCGGGACAAAGCTATTCACTCAAATAAAAATAGCTCACAATTTCTTTGTACAAGTGAACTACTTCTAATAAATAAAAACCAGGAGAGAGAGAGAGAGAGAGAGAGAGAGAGAGAGAGTCATAAAAAGACTCGTGGATCTAGAAGTGGCTTCATTGGTTTCTCGAGAGCCAAAGACAAATGAGGCGAAGACCGAGAACTCGTAACAGAAAAGGACAATATAATTCCCTCCATTCCGACGAAGGAGGCGAGAAAAAACGCGGGAAAAATATGGCGCGAAATGGACTGGAAAAACAATCGCCGAACGTCCGGAGAGACACGGAGGATACAACTTTCAGAATCGTGATGGCTTTCGGACGAGTCGTAAAACGTCCGGATTCCTTATTTACGTCCGCGGGAATTGCGCAGCGGGTTTGATATCCTCCTCCTGTCTCGTCGAGTCGGCAGGAGGGGAAGTGAAAAAATAGCGACGGTATTTTGTGATTCGTGTGATTTCTGAATAAGGTGTGCAAGAGGCGGGAGGAGAGTAGTGCTCGTCTTGACTCTCTGCTTCTATACTGCTCGGTTTACTAGGAGTTTCATCTTGACTTCAACTGAAATGTGGGATAGTTTTCCTTTTGCAGCTGTGGGATTTTCTGATCCCTGTTCAAGCGAAGGGCAAATTCATTCCTGCTTTTTGCTGAATTTTGCTGAATTTCATGTGTATCGGTTTTCTTTTGTATTCCATCTTATTTACTCATTCTCTCTCTCTCTCTCTCTCTCTCTCTCTCTCTCTCTCTCTCTCTCTCTCTCTCTCTGCTTTATCTTAGCTACAAGTAAAATGTGGAGGTGTTTACCAAGTTTATGACAGAAGCAAATTCATTCCTGCGTCTTCTGAATTTCGATCAGATCTGTTCAATTTTCTGTTCCTTCATATTCATTTGTTTATTTATTTATCAGCTCTTCCCATATTCTGTATATTCCTTTTATTTTATACTCCATCGTATTTTTTTATCACCTTTTCCTATGACTTATGTCTGTCTGCAGGTTGGTTTTCCTGTGGAGCCCTCTTGGGTATTTATAGTCTGTTGTTTTCATATGAAGATCGCAAACCAGAAGGAAAGAATGGTTCATTTTGCCGAGTTCATTAAGTCTAAAAGCCGTTATTGTGAAAATTATAAAGAAACTGGATAAGGCTTTGACCATTACACAAATATCTTAATATTGATGATCTGATAAATAAATTTTAATAATAGACTGTCATTCTAAACAACATCAGTCATGTGGGAAACCTTTTCCTTTGGAGTCATAAAAATGAATGTGCACCAGAGAGAAGTTACAGGGACGATTATAAAGTGACATAGTGGTCATTCAAACACTCAATGGCCATTTGCAATGCGTTGCACATCTCGCCAGAAAGAGATTCGTGCAGCAATGAACGTTGTTTTATGGTAGAAGTTGTGATTCTCTCTCTCTCTCTCTCTCTCTCTCTCTCTCTCTCTCTCTGTCTGTCTCTGTCTCTGTCTCTCTTTCTCTTTGATAGGTGAATTACTACAGTGATGTATACCGAGTACAGCATCTTAGATATCATGGATTTCCAGCCATTCCGTCATCGAACACGAACAAGTAAAATTACCTTATATTTATAGAACTGTTGTATAAATACAATTATCTCGTCACTTAAAACATTAAAGTCTAAAAAGGCATCGGGGAGAACTAAAGTGTCTACAGTACTCCACGCGTGTTGCGTGAAAAGAAACTTCTGCTCATTGATTTCCAAAGGGTTAAAAAAAATGCCACGAATAAAGAAACCCGTGAAAATATTTGTCATATTTCTAATTTCTAGCAATTTTTGATCTTCATATCTTCACCAACATATTTTTCTTTTCTATAAGAAATATAATAACCCTCACTTTTCTCAGACCCATTGTCGTTTGCACTAGACCGCTAATTTTTTTTGCAAGTTTCTCTTAAGTACCTTTACTGTTTAAACAAAAGTAAGGTCGTTGGATTTTTAAGCAGAGGTACCCTTCCATCTTAGCTTTGGTCTACAATGAATGAATCGACTCTCAGGACAAATTTGTGAACAGAGTTACGCTTCCATATCTTAGCTTTGGTCCAGCATGGATGGCTAAACTCTAATGACAAAATTAAGAAGAAGAATGTTTACCACTAAGACAGTAACTACTTAGACACTGTCGTATACGTTCCACCTACTGGCAAGCTATTTTGGCAAAGGAGTTTCTTTGGGGCGGGGGCGGGGGTGGGGGTCGGGTGGGTCCACTGACCATCAGAAAACAGGAACCAGTAAAATGTCCGCCTGCCACTTTAATTAAGGGGGTCGTTGTCGGCGCTTTCATTAACTCGAACTGTCGTTATTGGACGCAAAGTCTCCTCTTCCTCCTCCTCCTCCTCTCCGTCCGTCCCTCTGCGTCGCTGATTGTTTGTTTGTTTGTGTTGCGTGTTTCCTGTGGTAATGAATGGGTCGCCTGTTTTATTACCTGTGTGCATCAATGATTTAGTTCCATTTAAATCGAAATTGCTCGACTGAAATTTTATGTTGTTCATTGCAAAAAAGGGAACTTCGGTATTGCTCCGTCTTCTACGAGATGTGTGTCTATGGGTATACAGACTATGGCATAATTCCATTTTCTTTGAAGTTATTTTGCAATAAATAGAAATCACATGTTTTAAAGCGATGGGTATTTGTTTTTTTTATTTTAATTTTTAATTTATTATTATAATTTTTTTTTTGGAAATTAGATTTTCTTTCATAAAGGTTTAATTTCTACATTGGAAGTTTTTGAGTTTCTCTCTCTCTCTCTCTCTCTCTCTCTCTCTCTCTCTCTCTCTCTCTCTCTCTCTCTCTCTCTGAAAAATCTTTAAAATTATATTCATAGTATTTGGATTTTCTCTCTCTCTCTCTCTCTCTCAAAACACCAGCAGCAAATAATGTATATTCAAATTCCCTTTAAGAATTAGCTCAATTATCCATCTTTATCAGTTATTTTCTTTCCTTTTATCCAATATCACATTACAGAATCCATCAAGCCTTATTGTCCTCTCCTAAAGTTAAGGATCCATCGATTTTAGCTCAGTCTTTTAAAAGGTCCCAAATTCTTTTATTTCTTCTTCTTCTTCTTTTTCTCCTATTTCTTCTTTTTTTCGTCTTCTTCTTCTTTCCTATTTCTTCTTCTTCTCCTATTTCTTCTTTTTCTCCTTCTTCTTCTTCTCCTATTTCTTCTTTTTCTTCTTTTTCTTCTTCTTCATCTTCTTCTTCCACCATTAATTTGTCTTCCTTCCTCTTCTACCATTAATTTGTCTTCTTCTTTTTCTGCCCCTTCCATTTATTAGTCTTTCTTCTTCTTCTTCCATTCATTTGCCTTTCTTCTTTTTCTTCTTCCATTTATTTGTCTTTCTTCTTCTTCTTCTTCCATTTTTGTCTTCTTCTTCTTCTCCCATTTATTTGTCTTTTTCTTCTTCTTCTTTTATCATTAATTTGTCCTTCTTCTTCCATTTATTTGCCATTTTCTTCTTCTTCCAATTAATTGTTTCTTATTATTATTATTAATATCATTATATTATTCCATTGTCTCTTCTGCTTCTTCTTCTTCGTCTTCTTCTTCTTTCAATTAATTGCCCTTCTTCTTCTTATTATTATTCTTAACATTATCATTATATTATTCCATTTATTTGTCTTTCTTCTTCTTCTTCTTCTTCCTCTTCCAATCCACCAGAAAATTAAACTTTCCTAAAGTTGGCGGTTTTCTTGACCTCCATCCCCGCCCCCAACTCCCCATCCCCACCCCCCAGCATCACCCCAGCCCCAGCATCCTCTCACCAGCAGCCTCCCCTCCCACAAGACAAAGACATGATGACGACGGCGAAGGGAAGGGAAAAAATGCAGATAATAAGAACGAAATATGGTAAGTAACAGAAGCAGGTTAGGATAATAGAACGAAGGAGGGTAAATAACAGAAGCAGATACCAAGCAGACAGACAAGACAAAAGAGACGATAACTAGGGAGAAGAAGGGTAAATAATAAGTGATAGATGAGTTGCAAGTAGCAAGTAGCAAGGCAAGAGAAACAGTTAAGAGAGACGTAAGGGAGTCCCCCCCCTCTCTCTCTCATTCTCTTCAAAACCCAGGCAGGTGCTACAGATAAAGTATTTAACGTCGAGCTTGAAGGCCCCCGCTTTCACTTTAACGCTATCAGGGCACTTTGGGTAAATGTGCTTCTCTCCAGTTCTAAAGTGTTTTCGGCGGCCATTACAGCCCCAAATTTCAATTTGGCCCGTGTAAGGAGGGGTCCCCTGAATAAGCCGTTTCAGCGGAGCGCTGGAAATTTTTTCTGAAGGGGGGCGGGGGGTTAAACCTGCGTTCTTTTGTAATGATGAAAAGTTATTTTGGTCCATTTTTGTCTTGACTGATACGTGTTTTTATAAGATTTTTAGAACTTATTATTATTATTTAGTTGATTATTATTGATTATTCATTACTTCTTATTATTATTATTATTATTATTATTATTAATGATTATTATTTATTTGTTTATTTATTTATTTATTTATTCTAATTATTTTTTGTTTTTACCTTTAATTTGTTTTTTATTTTGATTATTGATTATTATTATTATAATAGTTTATTTATGTTTTTATTTATTTACTTGATTTTTTTTTATTTATTTATTTAATTTATTTATTTTATTCTTATTGTATTTATTTATTATTTAATTTATTCATTTATGTGTATTTTATTTATTTATTTAATTTATTTATTGTTTAATTTTATTTTTATTTATTGTTTTATTTTTATTTAATTTTAATTAATTTCATTTATTTATTTATTTTATTTATTCATTTATTTTTTTATTTTATTTATTTATTTATTTATTTATTTATTTATTGATTATTATTTATTTAATTTTTATTTATTTATTTATTTTTTTTATTTTTTTTATTTTTTTATTTTTTTTTTATTTATTATTTATTTATTTTATTTCTATTTTCAGGTCTTGAGTAATATTTTCTTCTTTAATTACTATTAATTATTATTATTATTATTATTATTATTATTATTTATTATTATTATTATTATTTTTTTATTTTTTTTTTTTTTTTTTTTTTTTGCTCTATCACAGTCCTCCAATTCGACTGGGTGGTATTTATAGTGTGTGGGGCTCCGGGTTGCATCCGCCTCCTTAGGAGTCCATCCATCACTTTTCTTACTATGTGTGCCGTTTCTAGGATCACACTCTTTTCTGCATGAGTCCTGGAGCTACTTCAAGCTTCTAGGTTTTCTAGATTCCTTTTTCAGGGATCTTGGGATCGTGCCTAGTGCTCCTATGATTATGGGTATGATTTCCACTGCCATATCCCATACCTCCTTCTTATTTCTATTTTCAGATCTTGATACTTATCCATTTTTTTCCCTCTCTTTCTTCAACTCTGGTGTCCCATGGTATTGCGACATCAATGAGTGATACTTTCTTCTTGACTTTGTCAATCAACGTCACATCTGGTCTGTTTGCACGTATCACCCTATCCGTTCTGATACCATAGTCCCAGAGGATCTTTGCCTGATCGTTTTCTATCACTCCCTCAGGTTGGTGCTCGTACCACTTATTACTGCAAGGTAGCTGATGTTTCTTGCACAAGCTCCAGTGGAGGGCTTTTGCCACTGAATCATGCCTCTTTTTGTACTGGTTCTGTGCAAGTGCCGGGCATTCGCTTGCTATGTGGTTTATGGTTTCATTTTTCGTATTGCACTTCCTACATATGGGAGAGATGTTATTTCCGTCTATCGTTCTTTGAATATATCTGGTTCTTAGGGCCTGATCTTGTGCCGCTGTTATCATTCCTTCAGTTTCCTTCTTGAACTCTCCCCTCTGTAGCCATTGCCAATTGTCATCGCTGGCTAGTTCTTTAGTCTGTGCTTAATGTATTGTCCGTGCATTGGTTTGTTGTGCCAGTCCGTGCTGTTTCTGTCTGTCATTCTCCTGTCTCTGTATATTTCTGGGTCTTCGTCTACTTTTATTAGTCCTTCTTCCCATGCACTCTTTAGCCACTCGTCTTCACTGGTTTTCAGATATTGCCCCAGTGCTCTGTTTTCGATGTTTACGCAGTCCTCTATACTTAGTAGTCCTCTCCCTCCTTCCTTTCGTGTTATGTACAGTCTGTCCGTATTTGCTCTTGGGTGTAGTGCTTTGTGTATTGTCATATGTTTCCTGGTTTTCTGATCTATGCTGCGGAGTTCTGCCTTCGTCCATTCCACTATTCCTGCGCTGTATCTGATTACTGGCACTGCCCATGTGTTTATGGCTTTTATCATATTTCCGGCGTTGAGTTTGACTTGAGTATCGCCTTGAGTCTCTGCATATATTCTTTCCTGATCGTGTCCTTCTATCTCTTGGTGTTTTATATCCCCTCCTTCCATTATTCCCAGGTATTTGTATCCTGTCTCATCTATGTGTTTGATGTTGCTCCCATCTGGTAGCTTTATCCCTTCAGTTGTCGTTACTTTGCCTTTTTGTATGTTGACTAAGGCGCATTTTTCTATTCCAAACTCCATCCTGATGTCCCCAGATACAATCCTTACAGTCTGGATTAGGGTATCTATTTCCTTGATGCTCTTACCATACAGCTTGATGTCGTCCATGAACATCAGATGGTTGATTCTGTTGCCTCTTTTCTTGAGCTGGTACCCGGCATCCATCTTCTGTAGTACTTTTGTCATGGGAATCATGGCTACTACGAAGAGTAGTGGGGACAGTGAGTCGCCCTGGAAGATCCCTCTCCTGATATTAACCTCTGCTAGTCTTATTCCAGAGCTTGTAAGTATTGTATTCCAGTTGCGCATTGTATTTTTGAGGAAGCTGATGGTGTTTTCCTCTGCCCCATATATTTTCAGGCATTCTATTAGCCATGTGTGTGGTATCATGTCGAAGGCTTTCTTGTAGTCTATCCATGCCATGCTTAGGTTGGTTTTCCTTCTCCTACTGTTCTTCATTACCATTTTGTCTATCAGGAGCTGGTCATTTGTGCCCCTACACTTCCTTCTGCAGCCTTTCTGTTGGTGGGGGATGGTGTTGTCTCCTCCTAGGTAGTTGTATAGCCTTTCACTGATGATACCTGTTAGTAACTTCCACATTATTGGTAGGCAGGTGATAGGCCTGTAGTTACTGGCTATATTTCCCTTACTCTTGTCTTTTTTGTACTAGGGATGTTCTTCCTGTTGTCATCCATTTGGGTGCATGGTGATTTGAGATACAATGCTGGAGTTGTTCTGCTATTCGTGGGTGTAGGGCCTTGAAGTTTTTGAGCCAGTATCCATGGACTTCATCGGGACCTGGGGCTTTCCAGTTTGGTATTTTCTTTAGTTGGTGTCTGACTGTGTCTGTCGTGATGTCTAAGAATCTTTGTGATATAAGAATCTTCATTATTATTATTATTATTATTATTATTATTATTATTATTATTATTATTATTATTATTATTATTAATTCAGAAGATGATTCCAGTGGAAAGCGTTGGCTGTTTTTTTTATTTATTTTTCCTGATATTACTTTTGACATTACCATACATTTTTTTTAGTATTTTAAACAAAATTATTCTTACTATTACTCTGGTGATGAAACCAGTTCATATGTATCAAGTTCACAGGGACCATTGATTTGAAATTCGAGCTTCCAAAGATTATTATGGTGTTATTTGAAAGAAGTAATAAAAGGTAACAGGAAATACAGAAAGAAAGAGATCAGTATCAGTCATGAAGCAAAGAAGAATTGAACAAACTGATAGAGACAAAAATGTAAGTAAATTATAAAGTACAAAGGAGAATTGTTCAAGGGAGGTAACGTTTGTGATTCCAGTTACACAATATCCTCAGGGACAATTCCAATTCCCATTCATTCCAGTCTCTGTTTAGAGTGGCCTCTCACTGCTGTTTCTTCCCGCCAGGTTAACAGTTCATTAACTTAGAGAGAGAGAGAGAGAGAGAGAGAGAGAGAGAGAGAGAGAGAGAGAGAGAGAGAGCCCTTGGCTGGACTGCAGAATGTAAGCGAATAATGCCATCAGCCATTGCCTTCAAGTTGATCTCGGCAAACGCCGAGTGGATCAGCTATCGTGATTCGATTACCTAGAGCCGAAATTGCGATGCAAACATATTCATCAGGAGAGGCATAGCATTTGAGAATGGCTTGTGTCCAGGTGTTAGTGAATATTTAGGAAGTTAAAGGACTGTAATAATGAGTTGGACTCCGGAAGAAACATGTTGTTCTGTTTATCTCTGGGCTAGGAAGGTTATGGTTTGAGTCTCCTACCAGACACGTTCATCTGAATAAAGACGAAAGCGCTTGGATTTCTGACTATCATTTTCCCGTGGTATTCGATTACTTATGAAGTCACGTGCATCTACTGTGATTTTTTAAGCTATATATATAATATATATATATATTATATATATATAGTATAATATATATATATATATATATATATATATATATATATATAATATATATACTAAACCATTGTCTTGTGTGGGACCCAAGTCTTCCTACTTATAAGCCATACCATATGCGACATTCCACTGCATTCCTTTTTCCTCTGAAACCTCGAGGAGAAATTCTTCCTTGAGAGAGAGAGAGAGAGAGAGAGAGAGAGAGAGAGAGAGAGAGAGAGAGAGAGAGAGAGAGGGAAGAATTTGGTCTGAAACAGACTGCTGTTTTTGCTCTAACATCAAATACCTTTGTACAAGGTAAGCAGGATAAAGTACAGACTGCCTGACTGTCTGACTGCCTGACCGACTGACTAGTCGACTGACTGACTGACTGACTGACTGACTGACTGACTGACTGACTGCCTGACACTGAATTTAAATTTGAGTTTGCATTAAGGTAGCTTTGTGTTTATTATTATTTATTCCGCATATTTGCTAATAGGTTTTTTATATAAATTACATTCTGCATATATATAGCTAGAGGTGCATTACTGGTGTATTATACTTGAATGTAAAACCCAGTAGGGTGCCAAGGAAATGATAATTCAAGTCAGTTTAATGGTAGGCTTCAGGAAGAGTTCATACTGAATAAAGTTGTCAAATATATAGATCTTGCTTTGATTTAAAGGAGAAGGTAAACTGTTTTTTTAAGGAGTTTGATTGTATAATACCTGTTTCGTTACAAATCTCTTGATGCTTTGATTTAGGGGAGAAGCCTAAATGTTATTTAAAGGAATTTGATTGTATACCTGTCTCGTTACAAATCCCTTAAATTTTAAGAGTTGAGGAAAATATAAACATTGGTTTGAAGGACTTATTGGTTTAAAAGGATAAGAATACGTTACATGAGAGTTTAAAAAATTGCTGTACTTAAGAAAACTATAAAATCACAGAAAGATCTGTTGGAATTATTTCAATTCATATGCAACGCAGACGTTTCTATAAACGAACCAGTTCCCCAACTGAACCTGTCTGACGCAGCTGCTTTCCGCTCTCTCGTCTGCCTTTACGAACGCTCCCAGCCACTCGTCCTGCTTACAACAATCGCCGAGAGAGAGAGAGAACTAAGAGGATATCAAGAAGTTGTTTGGGGGCGGGGGGCGGGGTTGGTAGGCAGGGGAGGGTGTGTACACTAGGAGGCGGGTATAGGAGGGGCGTTAAGTTGTTGGTAAATCGCGAGGACTTGGCTGGAGGCTTTTCAGGGTACGTAAGTGATGACGCGGGAGTGGCAGGTGAGTAGCGGAGGAGATGTTTGCTCTTCAAACAACGCCTTTTCTTTGTCGTGTTCTCCGCCTATTTTCTTTGCTCTTTGTTTGTTTCGCCCCGACAGATGTGTGAGTGTGTGTGTGTGTGTGTGTGTGTTTGGCGAGCAACGGGAAGGCTGTTTCGCTTTGTTTTTCTGGCTAGGCAAACTCGCTGCTCTTCGTTAAATGAAAGTTAAGGGTGTTGGCACTTTGTCTATCTTCTTCTTCTTCTTCTTCTTCTTCTTCTTCTTCTTCTTCTTATTATTATTATTATTATTATTATTATTATTATTATTGAAGAAACAAATCCAGTTATGTAAATGTACATATATTTAAATATATGTACATTTACATAACTGTGGATTTGTTTCTCCTTTGAAGGCTCGTACTACTATGAGGATTTTTTAACTATTAATATCAGTATTACTATTTTTTTTCTATCACAGTCATCCTATTCGACTGGGGGGTTTTTACAGTGTGGGGTTCCGGGTTGCATCCTGCCTCTTTAGGAGTCCATCACTTTTCTCACTATGCGTGCTGTTTCTAGGAGCACGTTCTTCTACACGAGTCCTGGAGCTACTTCGATATCTATAGTTTTTCTAGGTTCCTTTTCAAGGTTCTTTGGGAACGTGTCTAGTGTTCCTATGATTATGGGTGCAATTTCCACTGGCATATACCATATCCCTTATATTTCTATTTTCAGGTCTTGATATTTATCGATTTTTCCTTTTCTTTCTCATTTTATTATATTATTATTATATTATTATTATTATTATTATTATTATTATTATTATTATTATTATTATTATTCAGAAGATGAAACCTATCCATATGGAACAAACCCACCAAAGGGGCCACTGACTTCGAATTTAAGCTTCCAAAGAATATGAAGGTGTTCATCAGGAAGAAGCAATACGAGGTAAATGGAAATAAAGAAAGAATATATTTCACTTCTTAAAACGGAAGAAATAAATTAATAAACAGATGATAATGTATCAAAATACAAGGTAAATATTATTAGGATAGCGGTGCATTGCATATTCGCTTTAACCGCTGAAGTTCCATTTGCTCCACAAAGGAGCCTTTTGTCATCAAAATGTACGCAACTCTGCAAGACAACGCTTATGGCATTCACTCACTTAGTTACAAACATACCCTTCACATTCCACGTAGCAAAAATTATGTAAACAATGATACCACTATTGATGTACTTATTACACATACACATTGTCGTAATCGTTAGATGAACAATGATAGAAACAAGACCCAGTCCTTCAATGTTGACTTAATAAAGGCAAGATACACACGGTAAAATAAGAAAAATAAAAAAGATTGAAGTTTGTATTCAAAAGGACAAAGAGAGAGAGAGAGAGAGAGAGAGAGAGAGAGAGAGAGAGAGAGAGAGAGAGAGAGAGAGAGAGCAGAGCAAACTGTGGCGTAAGGGTTTTTAGAAGTACTAAAAAAAAGTATCGTAGGGTAAGAGTTAGGTTCTGTAGTAAAGGCTGCAGGCCCTACATCTGAGTAGTTCCGGCTTCTTATTTTTTTAATTCACTTTATTTGCTCAACGCTCGAGATGCTCCTTTTCTTTTAGATAAAGCGGAACTTTCGACGTCTACCATTTTTGTTTGGTCTTCTTTTGGAGTTTCTATTTTTTGTTATTTGGATTTTTCTCGGATTTTGGGGTTGAGAAGGTAAGAGGTTACGTCCATATGGAGGCGAAATAGAGGGACATTTAACACGTAACCCTCACTCCCCACAACGTTAACCCCATCCTCTCTCTCTCTCTCTCTCTCTCTCTCTCTTCTTTCTCTCTCTCTCAAGACCTGTGTGTGAACTTGACCCTTCAGAATTTATTCGACCTGGACGAAATGGCGTGATACCATGCCAATTCCCATTTATTCTGCTGACACTTCCCTCTACAATAACAGACCCCTCCCTCTTCCCTTCCGCCCTCACACAACACGTTACACGTCACACCCTTTTCTCCCCCCAAACCCTGCTCACCCTACCCTTCCTCCATCTTGGTTCCAATCCAAGAAGACAGATGAAGTCCGCCCGACCTCTAATGTGACGCTGATTGGATGGCGAGATTCATCGTAAAATCTTTCTTTTTATTGAAGGTCGTAAACAATAAATTTGCTTTTTTTTTCTATCCCGGGACGAGAGATAGAGAGAGATATTTCCCTCGCGGGTCGTTCTACGTCCTGTTTGTCAGTTTTCACTTTCGTGTGTGTACAGACGCTACTGAAGGGATTACCCTTGATTGAAACGTGGATGTGTTATTCAGTAGACGCACTTGACTGTTGGTGGGGTTAAGATTTGACTGGGTTTTCACGCGGCGAAGTCTCTCTCTCTCTCTCTCTCTCTCTCTCTCTCTCTCTCTCTCTCTCTTGCTGTACATTACTACCTATCTCCATATTAAACAGGGCATTTCCAATTCATTACGTTTCAGTAACATACCCCCCCCCCCCTCTCTCTCTCTCTCTCTCTCTCTTTCGTATGCATCCTGGACGATCTCAGCGAAGATTGTGACTGATCCTGAGAAGAAGAATGAGGCTGAAAAAAAAAAGGAAAAAGATGAAATAATAAAAGAGGAAATCGAGGAAAAAAGAAGAAATCTCGAAAAAGAAGACACAAGAAA
>NC_061089.1:86125172-86192672 GCF_015104395.2 Macrobrachium nipponense
AGAGATTCTCGTTGGAGGACGCAGAGAGAGAGAGAGAGAGGGAGAGGAGGGGAAAACTGCATTGGCTTTTAAAGGGCGATCGAAGGAGTGTTGAGCTAGAGAAGGGACTGACTGAGGAATGATTGAGGATTGAATGAACTATTGATTGACTTCCGTGAACTCGAGAAGTCAACCAACCTCTGTGGTCTAGAATTATTGCTGGAATAAAATAACAGTTTTTTTTTAAATGGGGTTATAAAGGTTTTCAAATAATTCTGATTTTATTATAAATCATAATGCCACTTAAAATATCAAGCATTGTTTATTAATAAATTTAATTTTTCTTTATTTAATAGATTAAGCTTTGTTTACTACTGAAATGGGTTGTGCTTTCGTGTCAAAATATTGAAATAGTATTTATTTATTTTTTAGTGAGAGAGAGAGAGAGAGAGAGAGAGAGAGAGAGAGAGAGAGAGAGAGAGAGAGAGAGAGAGATGAAAAGCAAGCGAGCGGCAGTTAGGCAAATGAAGTGTCCGATAAAACACCGAAAGGCGAGAGGAATAGAGTTCTTCAAGTGATAATGAATGACCCTGATACCATCGTTTCATTATCAGTCGAGCAAAGAGGAGCTTAAATACCTCAGCGATATTAATTTTCCCCTTCTTTTTGTCGCAGTCTTTAGCTTTTAGTTTATTTAGGGAATGGTAAACTTCCTTGATTTAATAGACATACAAAAGAAGAAATTGATGTTTTTTTTCTCGTTTCACAGACAAGCTTTTCTTTCGTCTTTTATCATCGTCTCTGGCTTCTAATTTATCTAAGGAAAAGACCTTAAAAGACTTAAAAGGCATGTTAAATAAGAGAGACTATAAATATAAGACTTCAAAAGATTTTAAATGGCTAGTTAAATAGAAAGACTATAAATATATAAGACTTCAAATGACTTTAAATGGCTTGTTAAATAGAGAGACTATAAATATAAAAGACTTGAAAAGACTTTAAATGGCTCGTTAAATAGAAAGACTATAAATATAAAAGACTTCAAATGACTTTAAATATCTTGGTAAATAGAAAGACTATTCCATTTCAATTAAGGGTAGGATTTGACAGGACTTGACTATCATGTTGAATTGAAAGACTAGCCCCTTTTTATTTATAGAAAAGACTTTAAAAGTCTTTTTACTTGGGTTATTAAATAAAAGACAATTGTTTTTCAATTAACTAAAAGAATTTAATACCACTCTAAATGGAAAGGCCATACCTTTTCTTCGTCTCGAAGTCCTATCATTTAATCAGGACGCGAAAGAAATATAAAAGTGTTTTTGTAATATTGATCGGACGGGGGTGGGGGCGTGGGGTGGGGGGGGGTGGGGGGGGAGGGTACTACTGACACCTGGAGCGGCAGGCGAATTCTGTTGAATTTTTAATGGCATAAGGGATTTCCTATCTTTAATTCTCGCGTTGGGGTGCACGTAGAGTTGTTTCCTGCCCATTTCAATATATTTTTTTTTTCGTCAAGGAAGTCATTTCTTTAAATTATATTATGCTTTGGGGAAAATATATTGGATAATGTGGATTTATTTTTTTGGCACAAGATAATATGTCTTAAATCATATTCGATTTTGGCTAATAATTCTAATGATATGAATAACGCTCAGTAGACTTCTATAAGCTCTGTTGTTATCTTGGTGCACTAAACTCGTATAGTATGGTTTTAAATAAACAGGTAAAGGTTGCCAAAGTAAGTAGTTTTCAAAAAAAATGAATTCATTACAATTTCGAATGATTACTTTAACGGTGTTATTAGAACTGATTTCAAGTTAAGTAAATCTATTTTCAAAATAGAAATTTTTGCTGATGGATTTACCTCTGTGAGCCACAAGAAAGTTCACAATTTGTTTCACAAATTATGTCCATCCATGGAAATAATATATATATATATATATACATATATATATATATATATATATATATATATATATATTATATATATATATATATATTATATATATATATATATATATATATATATATATATATATATATATATATATATTATTATATATTTATATATATAATGTATATATATATATATATGTATGTATATATATATATATATATATATATATATATATATATATATATATATATATATATAAATATATATACACACACACACTATCCCCTTGTTATCACAATAACACAAGTTTCTCTATTGCAACAAGACTCTCTCTCCTCTCTCTCTATCTCATCTCTCTCTCTCTCTCTCTCTCTCTCATCAGTCTATAGCTTGGCACATTCCACCTTAGATCTCTCTCTCTCTCTCTCTCTCTCTTCCCCTCCCCAGATCACTTTACTTCAGTCTATAGCTTGGCTCATACCACTTTAGATTTATTATATGGCCATTTGCCCTTTTTACCGCGACGAAACCTTGATTAGATGGGAGAAGGTTGCAGATACTAATTCCATTTCATTAACAAACCCGACTTGCTTAGAGTAATGAGAATTACTGCAGTGCTTGGGTAAGGTCTAAAAGATTTGGCTATATATATATATATATATATATATATATATATATATATATATATATATATATATATATATATATATATTTTAGGGCTGTTGCCTTGTATAATAAGGCGCCTATGAGGTAATGTTAGACTTGCGATAATCTTACGCTAAGTCGGTTGGTATTGCACTTCCATATTCATTGGAGTGTCTTGGGGTTTGTAGATCACTTACGAAGTCGGTATTATCTTCTTTGGTTATGACGACGATGTGTTAAACTCATGATGATTTCCTTCTGATGTGAGGTTCTTAGAAAACACGAAGTACAAAAATACTTATATTCTCTGAATTTACATGGTGAATATCAAGTAGGATTGTACAAGTCTTCTAATGACGATAGCTTGATCGCTTCTGCCAATGATGATGGCTAATTCTATTCTCTACATGATAAAGCTTAGGTAAAGAGGTACAGGTCTTCTAATGACGATAGCTAACTATTCTGTCTGTTCTACATCTCGGTTACAAGTCATAAAGGAGCAGACAGTAGCTCGAACATACGAACATACAATCAGATGACATAGTTATTAAGCACGTAGGCCGCTTGAGCTATAGGTCACGGTGTTTGTCTCAAGCAGGAAGCTTGGACTAAAGTTTAAAAACAATTGAATGACTATAGGTGACGGCATGTTATCTTAGCCTACTTTGTTGTATACGTCATCTTTACCGTCTCTGGTCTGATCACATTCCTGCAAGCAATCTGGTTGACCTCTTTAGTTTAGTCTTTTATATATATGGACTAAACATTCCTATTTTTTATTATGTAATCATTACATATATATATATATATATATATATATATATATATATAATATATATATATATATATGAATTTGTTTCGAATAATATACTTTTTAATGGTTTAAGCAACCTTTATTATCTGTGTTTCTGAATAGTAGAATATACTATAAAGTGTAAGAAATATAGCTGTGAATCTGATATTATTATTATTATAATAATAATAATTAATTAGTTGGTTATTATTATTATTATTATTATTATTATTATTATTATTATTATTATTATTATTGTTTATTATTATTATTATCTATTTCGACTGGATGGTTTTTATAGTGTGGGGTCCCGGGTTGCATATCCTGTCTCCTTAGGAGCCCATCACTTTTCTCACTATGTGCGCTGTTTCTAGTAGCACACTCTTCTGCGTGAGTCCTGGAGTTACTTCGGCATCTATAGTTTTTCCAGGTTAATTTTCAGGGATCTTGTTTCTATTTTCAGGTCTTGATGCTTATCGATTTTTTCTTTTTTTCTCTGGTGTCCTATTGCATTGCGACATCAGTGAGTGATACTTTCCTCTTGATTATTATTATTATTATTATTATTTTATTTATTTTTTTTTTTTTTTTGCTCTATCACAGTCCTCCAATTCGATTGGGTGGTATTTATATTGTGGGGTTCCGGGTTGCATCGTGCCTCCTTAGGAGTCCATCACTTTTCTTACTATGTGTGCCGTTTCTAGGATCACACTCTTCTGCATGAGGCCCGGAGCTACTTCAGCCTCTAGTTTTTCTAGATTCCTTTTCAGGGATCTTGGGATCGTGCCTAGTGCTCCTATGATTATGGGTACGATTTCCACTGGCATATCCCTTATCATTCTTATTTCTATTTTCATATCTTGATACTATCCATTTTTTCCCTCTCTTTCTCTTCAACGCTGGTGTCCCATGGTACTGCGACATCAATGAGTGATACTTTCTTCTTGACTTTGTCAATCAACGTCACATCTGGTCTGTTTGCACGTATCACCCTATCCGTCCTGATACCATAGTCCCAGAGGATCTTTGCGTGATCGTTTTCTATCACTCCCTCAGGTTGGTGCTCGTACCACTTATTACTGCAAGGTAGCTGATGTTTCTTGCACAGGCTCCAGTGGAGGGCTTTTGCCACTGAATCATGCCTCTTTTTGTACTGGTTCTGTGCAAGTGCCAGGCATTCGCTTGCTATGTGGTTTATGGTTTCATTTTTTGTATTGCACTTCCTACATATGGGAGAGATGTTATTTCCGTCTATCGTTCTTTGAACATATCTGGTTCTTAGGTCCTGATCTTGTGCCGCTGTTATCATTCCTTCAGTTTCCTTCTTTAGCTCTCCCCTCTGTAGCCATTGCCATTTGTCATCGCTGGCTAGTTCTTTAGTCTGTCTCATGTATTGTCCGTGCATTGGTTTGTTGTGCCAGTCCTCTGTTCTGTCTGTCATTCTCCTGTCTCTGTATATTTCTGGGTCTTCGTCTACTTTTATTAGTCCTTCTTCCCATGCACTCTTTAGCCACTCGTCTTCACTGGTTTTCAGATATTGCACCAGTGCTACTGTTCTCCCGTGTTGTTGACGGCAGTCCTCTATACTTAGTAGTCCTCTCCCTCCTTTCCTTTCGTGTTATGTATAGTCTGTCCGTATTTGCTCTTGGGTGTAGTGCTTTGTGTATTGTCATATGTTTCCTGGTTTTCTGATCTATGCTGCGGAGTTCTGCCTTCGTCCATTCCACTATTCCTGCGCTGTATCTGATTACTGGCACTGCCCATGTGTTTATGGCTTTTATCATATTTCCGGCGTGGCGTTGAGTTTTGACTTGAGTATCGCCTTGAGTCTCTGCATATATTCTTTCCTGATCGTATCCTTCATCTCTTGGTGTTTTATATCCCCTCCTTCCATTATTCCCAGGTATTTGTATCCTGTCTCATCTATGTGTTTGATGTTGCTCCCATCTGGTAGCTTTATTCCTTCAGTTGTCGTTACTTTGCCTTTTTGTATGTTGACTAAGATACAATCCTTACAGTCTGGATTAGGGTATCTATTTCCTTGATGCTCTTACCATACAGCTTGATGTCGTCCATGAACATCAGATGGTTAATTCTGTTGCCTATTTTCTTGAGTTGGTACCCGGCATCCATCTTCGGCGGTAGTACTTTTGTAGGGATCATGGGAATATACATGGTACTGAAGAGTAGTGGGGACAGTGAGTCGCCCTGGAAGATCCCTCTCCTGATATTAACCTCTGCTAGTCTTATTCCAGAGCTTGTAAGTATTGTATTCCAGTTGCGCATTGTATTTTTGAGGAAGCTGATGGTGTTTTCCTCTGCCCCATATATTTTCAGGCATTCTATTAGCCATGTGTGGTATCATGTCGAAGGCTTTCTTATAGTCTATCCATGCCATGCTTAGGTTGGTTTTCCTTCTCCTACTGTTCTTCATTACCATTTTGTCTATGAGGAGCTGGTCTTTTGTGCCCCTACACTTCCTTCTGCAGCCTTTCTGTTGGTGGGGGATGGTGTTTGTCTCCTCTAGGTAATTGTATAGCCTTTCACTGATGATACCTGTTTGTAACTTCCACATTATTGGTAGGCAGGTGATAGGCCTGTAGTTACTGGCTATATTTCCCTTACTCTTGTCTTTTTGGTTTATTATTATTATTATTATTATTATTATTATTATTATTATTATTATTATTATTATTATTATTATTATTATTATTATTATTATTATCCAGACGATATGGAACAAGCCCACCAAAGTCTTTTGACGATAAGATTCCTTTCGTCAGCCAATCAAATTAGAAACTTTAGCTTGTTACAGTTCCTAACATTTGCCTCTTGTGTTAAACTTGCTAAGTTGAAAAAAATATACGCGACACAACACGATTCTAAAGTTAGTGTATACGTTGTAATTAAGGTGATTTTCTGATTATTAGTGTTTCGATTGTAGCTCAGGCTGTCATTTTGATAATATTTACATAAAGGATTGTCTTGTAATGTTATAGCGAGAGAGAGAGAGAGAGAGAGAGAGAGAGAGAGAGAGAGAGAGAGAGAGAGAGAGAGAGAGAAATTCTTCCCAATTCACTAGCCATTCAGTTGTGGTCATTCAAGAGAGAGAGAGAGAGAGAGAGAGAGAGAGAGAGAGAGAGAGAGTTTTAAATACTAAGCGTTCAGTTGTTGGTCATGAGAGAGAGAGAGAGAGAGAGAGAGAGAGAGTTTTAAATCACTAGGCGTTCAGTTGTGGTCATGAGAGAGAGAGAGAGAGAGAGAGAGAGAGACCTTTTTAAATCACTAGTCGTTTAGTTGCGGTCATGAGAGAGAGAGAGAGAGAGAGAGAGAGAGAGAGAGAGACACTAGGCGTTCAGTTGTCATGAGAGAGAGAGAGAGGAGAGAGAGAGACAGAGACCTTTTTAAAATCATAGTCGTTTAGTTGCGGTCATGAGAGAGAGAGAGAGAGAGAGAGAGAGAGAGAGACTTTTTAAAATCACTAGTCGTTCAGTTGTGGTCATGAGAGAGAGAGAGAGAGAGAGAGAGAGAGTTCCTCCTTATATCACTAGAAATCAAATATTAGCTGTGTGCATGCGTGGGGAATGCCGTAGGTTTTACTTATACTCTGAACACACGCTACGTGGGTTATACTTACACAGAACACACGCTGTATAACACACGCTATCCTGCAGTGGTCATTTTGCCCTGGTTTTTGAGTCTAATGCATTTTGATTTTAATTTATCGTTATCCATTTTCATAATATCATAAACTAGATATAGCTACCGAATAATTCATATTTGAGATATAAATCTCAGATATCAGCTGTGATATTTTTTAGAAATGAAATCCAAAAGATTCTTTTGGTAAGCATCTGATTACATTTACTTATTCTTTGTTGTTATGAATATTCCAAAGTTGGTTTTACAGTGTCATGATATACCTGCTTTGATTAAAGTACCTTTTTTTGTGTTAGGGATTCATTGATGTGAAAAAATGAATTATATTAGTGACGCAATTACATACATATTACGTATTGAGCAAATCTAAGACTTCTGGTACCATATATTTTATAAATTTCATGGAATTCTGACATACGTGGGACTCTCTTTAACTTTGTTAGGCCACTTAAATTTATTTTTCCCACTTGGGACGTGTTTTCATTAACATACTAGACTCTTCCTACTAATTTTTCCAAGCCTGGTACGTGTTTTGCCATTCATAATAACTAAATTCATCCCCGAAATGAATAATTATCAACCGAAGTTCGGCGCTAATAACTTTTGGATATCCAACTCTTCGCAGTTTGAGGAATCTCCTGTTTTCGGTTTTCACAAGAAAAAAAAAATAAAAACGAAAGAAAAATGGGGATCCATATCATTAACTTGAGGTTGTTTGCATCGCGTCGTAATCCCACCCACTAATTTCTATGCAAATTCATCACACTGTTAACACGATCGTGGTAATCAGATCATATCTGGTTAAATCTCGATTGCTGACGAGTTCGTATAGTGTAGTAGGCTGCTGGTGTGTGGGAATATTGATCAATATTGTTTTAATTGAATGTGATTTTGTTTTATAATTTTAGATATGTTTAAATACAATATTCATCTATGAATATGATGGATAGCATGGTCATGTGAAGTTAATTTGTAAAAATCGGTTACAAATTTCATTCAATCACATATGTATATGAATAACCAGGCTTCTAATTAACTTAGATAACACGTCATTACATTACAGAAGCTTAACAGTTACCTTAGCCTCAAGTTCAGAATAAATAATCGTACTTAATATAGAGTTATCTACAGACCCTGTCAAAATTTAGCTTTAAATGCCATACCTCCTTTACGAATAGAATTTTGAGATATCACGAGAGAGAGAGAGAGAGAGAGAGAGAGAGAGAGAGAGAGAGAGAGAGAGAGAGAGAATTGCCCATTCAAGATATCTTCCATCCCTCAAAAATATTTTCCTAATTTATTTGCAACATTTCGAAACGGTCTGCTACGGAAATATTACTGTTATGGCAGTGAGTTGTATTCTGTAAGCAATACCAAGGGTACAGTAGCGCGGAATAACGTAGAATAACATAAGATAACATGGAATAATGCATTAGAACAAGTAGATTAAAGAGTCGGCTCTCTAGTATTCCTCTTATCCACAAGAAGATTGACTCCTGAAATAACATTGACCTTCCCCCCCTCTTTTGCTTCCAATCCAATAAAACTAGGTCGGTTTTAATGTGATTCCGTTTCTGCTGGTCGGCGGCCATTTATAAGAGGGAAATCTAATCGTGGCATGAAATTAAAGACAGAAAATAAAATTAGATTAAATTTTTCGTCCCTTCCTCTGCAAAGCTGAGTCTCGAATTACACCAGAACCAATTTAGGAATTACTAAACAGTCCACTCGGCCATTCTCCTGACGAAGGAGGGAGTATCTCTGCTCTTTAGTCTCATTCTGTTCCTGCTCCTCCTCCTCCTCCTCCTCCTCCACCTCCTGCTCCTGCTCCTCCTGCTCCTCCTGCTCCTCCTGCTCCTCCTCCTCCTCCTCCTGCTACTACTACGTCCTCTATCCTTCCTCCTACCACCCTCCCTTTCTCTAAATGGTTAATTATATATTTATTGCAAGGCCCTGCCAGGCCAGAATGGTCTCGGAAAATGGCACTCGCCCGCCTGTAGGAATGGTGCCGTGTCCCATTAAATGATGAAAGGAAAAATGGTTGGCCTTGTACTGTTAAAAGATACAGAGGACTTGTTTTTTTTTTCGTGCTTTCAGAGGCCCTTACTGCAGTATTACTGCTATGAAGAGAGGGAAAGTAATCCAGTTAGCATTTTGTTGATGCTTGTTTTCATTTGTCTTATATATCAATTCATTTATGAATTTGTTTTCTCCAGAGTCTCTATATTTCAATTCATTTATGAATTTTTCTTCAGAATCTGTACATCTAAGAGTCGACTTCACTACATCGATTTCAGTACCTTTGTTCCATTTGTAACGATGGTATAGATTATATTTTTGCTTTTAATTTTTTAAGACTCATTCAGTCATCTTTCTAGAAACCCTACTTCTAGTCTTTCTAGAAACCCCTACTTCTACTCTTTCTAGGTTCCCTCACACTTCATTTTTAGGTTATCCAATTTCTCGTTTTTAAGTTCAGTCTTCTGTATTTTCTAGTTTTCCTCATTTCTGTATCTATTCTAAGACCAGCCATCTTTAGTCTGTCTTAAGATTCCCAAACTATTCTTTCTAGGCTTTCCACTTTTTCCTAGATTCCCAGACTATTCTTTATAGACTGAACACTTTTGTTTAGATTCTCAGCCTGTTTCTAGACTGTCCAATTTGATCTAGATTCCCAAACTATTCTCACTAGAGTATCCAGCCACTGTTCATTTAAACCTCAACCCTAACTTTCTCTCTCTCTCTCTCTCTCTCTCTCTCTCTCTCCTCTCTCTCTCTCTAGGTTTCCTCACCTCCAGCCACTCTTTTCTACCAACGTTCAACCACCACTATTCTCTCTCTCTCTCTCTCTCTCTCTCTCTCTCTCTTCTCTCTCTCGGTCTTTCTCCTAGGTTTTCTCACCTCCAGCCTCTTTTCTACCTAAGCTCAACCACCACTGTTCTCTCTCTCTCTCTCTCTTCTCTCTCTCTCTCTCTCTCTCTCTCTCTCTCTGATTTGACAGACAATCTATTGAAGCCGACAGGGCCATGTTCTAATTAACAGCTACAAGGCTACACAAGTTGGGAAGGATATATCGCTCTCAAAATAATATCTATAAGCTCAAAAGGTGAAGTGCTACCTAATGAATATATCTTGCCTGGGTATTGGTTTCAGAGATATGTGAGGTTCTTGGTTTGGATGCTGAAAATTCAGAAGAGTTAGGTTTATATGGTTACACACACACACACACACACACACACACACACACACACACACACACACACACATATATATATATATATATAATATATATATATATATAAATGTATGCATACATACATACATTTCAGCATCAACCCTCTTCCCTTTCAATGCATGCATACCTAAAAAGATAGTCATTTTAAACAGAAATACTCTTCAATTTTTGCAGTCCGTGACGTTCATTTTAACGGACGAATGAATTTAATTAATATAAGCCTTTCATTTGGCCAGGCCACCAATTCGTGATTGGCGAAGCACGAACAGTTTTATTGGGTGTGTATATATTTTTACGTTTTTATTTGTTGCTTTCTTTCGTACTGGTTTCTTCTTGTTGCTATAAAATAATAATAATAATAATAATAATAATAATAATAATAATAATAATAATAATAATAATAATACTTTATTAAAAGTAATGGCTACTTCAGCAGCATTACACTTGTAGAGATTCTTCTCTATTTTCCGAATAGCGGCTTTTTCCGTGCTACTTAGAAAGGCTAGTAGAGCGCCTATGGAGGTCATGATCAAATACAGAGTCAAAATTGGTGTATATATTTGAATTTTACAGATAAACTATGATACCATAGTTATCAAAGTCATCAACGATATTATATATATATATATATATATATATATATATATATATATATATATATGTCTCTCTCTCTCTCTCTCTCTCTCTCTCTCTCTCTCTCTCTTTCTTGAAGCAAGCGAGCTTTCGTCTGGAGCTGCCAGACATCCTCGGGCTGGGAAGCTGAGGGTGGACTGATCTTGGAGCGGTGTCCGTCCTCGTTTAAATTGGAGTTGACAGCAGGGGGTCTGCCCCATGCTGTCAACTCCAAATTTAAACGAGGACGGACACCGCTCCAAGATCAGTCCACCCTCAGCTTCCCAGCCTGAGGATGTCTGGCAGCTCCAGACGAAAGCTCGCTTGCTTCAAGAAAGAGAGAGAGAGAGAGAGAGAGAGACATATATATTATACATATATATATTATATATATATATATATATATATATAGTTATATATATATATAAATATATTATATATATCGTTGATGACTTTGATAACTATGGTATCATAGTTTATCTATAAAATATATATATCAAATTTTTTTTATTTATACACCAATTTTGACTCTGTATTTGATCATGACCTCCATAGGCGCTCTACTAGCCTGTCTAAGTAGCACGGAAATAGCCGCTATTCGGAAAATAGAGAAGAATCTCTACAAGTGTAATGCTGCTGAAGTAGCCATTACTTTTAATAAAGTATACTTGAGAGAGTGTCTGCTTCCTAAGTTCAATAATAATAATAATAATAATAATAATACACAAAGCACTACACCCAAGAGCAAATACGGACAGACTATACATAACACGAAAGGAAGGAGGGAGAGGACTACTAAGCATAGAGGACTGCATCAACATCGAGAACAGAGCACTGGGGCAATATCTAAAAACCAGTGAAGACGAGTGGCTAAAGAGTGCATGGGAAGAAGGACTATTAATAGTAGACGAAGACCCAGAAGTATACAGAGACAGGAGAATGACAAACAGAACAGAGGACTGGCACAACATACCAATGCACGAACAATACATGAGACACACTAAAGACCTAGCCAGCGATGACACGTGACAATGGCTACAGAGGGGAGAGCTAAAGAAGGAAACTGAAGGAATGATAACAGCGGCACAAGATCAGGACCTAAGAACCAGATATGTTCAAAGAACGATAGACGGAAATAACATCTCTCCCATATGTAGGAAGTGCAATACGAAAAATGAAACCATAAACCACATAGCAAGCGAATGTCCGGCACCTGCACAGAACCAGTACAAAAAGAGGCATGATTCAGTGGCAAAAGCCCTCCACTGGAGCCTGTGCAAGAAACATCAGCTACCTTGCAGTAATAAGTGATACGAGCACCAACCTGAAGGAGTGATAGAAAACGATCAGGCAAAGATCCTCTGGGACTATGGTATCAGAACAGATAGGGTGATACGTGCAAATAGACCAGACGTGACGTTGATTGACAAAATCAAGAAAGTATCACTCATTGATGTCACAATACCATGGGACACCAGAGTTGAAGAGAAAGAGAGAGAAAAAATGGATAAGTATCAAGTTCTGAAAATAGAAATAAGAAGGATATGGGATATGCCAGTGGAAATCGTACCCATAATCATAGGAGCACTAGTCACGATCCCAAGATCCCTGAAAAGGAATCTGCAAAAACTAGAGGCTGAAGTAGCTCCAGGACTCATGCAGAAGAGTGTGATCCTAGAAACGGCGCACATAGTAAGAAAAGTGATGGACTCCTAAGGAGGCAGGATGCAACCCGGAACCCCACGCTGTAAATACCACCCAGTCGAATTAGAGGATTGTGATAGAGAAAAAAATAATAATACTTTTTACTTTGTTTTTCAATTTGTTTTCAATTTCTAAATCAAAGTATTCATTAGGCAACCAATTTATTTCCTTTGGATGAGAGAGAGAGAGAGAGAGAGAGAGAGAGAGAGAGAGAGAGAGAGAGATAATAAAAATGAAATATTCAATTATTCAATATAACAAAATGGCATCGACAAGTAATATCTAAAATAAGTAAACGGTACTTGAGAGAGAGAGAGAGAGAGAGAGAGAGAGAGAGAGAGAGAGACAGAGAGAGACAGAGAGAGAGAGAATAAAATATTCAATTATTCAATATAACAAAAAGGCATCGACAAGTAATGTCCAAAATAAGGGAAGAACGTTTGATAGAACTGAGTAAGTTTGTCCATTATAGGAGACCTTACCTTACCTTACAGACCTTACATCTTGTTCGGGTTGCCCCAGGTCCCTCAGTGTGAGGCACCTCTAATGTCTACCAGAGAGTTGCTAGTACATCTTCCGGTATATTTTGCATCTTCCAATCTTGGATGGTCTGGGATGCAGTTTATATATTTGTCGAGCTTATTCTTAAACACATCTACGCTCACTCCTGATATATTCCTCAGATGAGCTGGCAACGCATTGAATAGACGCTGCATTATCGATGCTGGTGCGTAGTGGATTAATGTCCTGTGTGCTTTCCTTATTTTTCCTGGTATAGTTTTGGGCACTATTAATCTACCTCTGCTTGCTCTTTCTGATATTTTTAGTTCCATGATATTTTCTGCTATTCCTTCTATCTGTTTCCATGCCTGAATTATCATGTAGCGTTCTCTTCTCCTTTCTAGACTATATAATTTTAAGAATTGTAGTCTTTCCAGTAGTCTAGGTCCTTAACTTCTTCTATTCTAGCTGTAAAGGACCTTGTACATTCTCTATTTGTGCAATATCCTTTTGATAGTGTGGGTACCATATCATATTGCAATATTCAAGTGGACTACGAACATATGTTTTATAAAGCATAATCATGTGTTCAGCTTTTCTTGTTTTGAAGTGCCGTAACAACATTCCCATTTTTGCTTTACATTTTGCCAACAGAGTTGCTATTTGATCATGCATAACATGTTCCTATTCATCATCACACCAAGGTCTTTAACTGCTTCCTTATTTGTGATGTCTCATTATTAGGTCCCTTATATGCATATAGCTTTCTTTCTCTGTCTCCATATTTATTGATTCAAATTTATCAGAGTTAAATACCATCTCTATTTACCTCTGCCCAATCATATACTTTGTTAAGGTCTCTTTGTAGAGCTTCCTATCTTCATCACAAGTAATTTCTCTACTTATTCTTGTGTCATCTGCGAAACTACTCACAGTACCGAATCCTTCAACATAATAACAAACAGTATTGCAGCTAACACCGTACCTTGCGGCACACCGGATATTACCTTGACTTCATCCGATTTCTCGTCGATTTGCAATAACTATCTGTTTTCTGTTGTAGTAAAAATTCTTTTAACCATCTTCCTACTTTATCCACTAGGTATTGTGTTTTCTAATTTTCTTCGCTAATATATTATGGTCTACTTTATCAAAAGCTTTTGCAAAGTCTAAATAAACCACATCTGTTTCATTTCCGCTTTTCATATTTTTGAATATGTTCTCACGGTGGACTAACAGTTGAGTTTGTGTACTTTTTCCGGGTACGAAACCATGTTGTCCTTTATTAAACAAATTATTTTTTATTAAATGTTTCATAATATTTTTCTTCATTACCCTTTCATACACTTTCATAATATGTGATGTTAGACTCACAGGCATATAATTATTTGCCTCTAGTCTTGATCCACTTTTGAAAGTAGGGGTAATATATGCTAATTTGTGCTCATCATAAATCTTGCCTGTATCTACACTTTGTCTTAATAATATTGCAAGTGGCTTTGCGATAGAATGAACTACTTTCTTTAACAAAATAGCAGGAATTCCATCAGGCCCTGCAGCAGCTCCATTTTTAATTTCATTAATAGCCTGCACAATATCAGCTTCATTTAATATCTATGTCAGCTAAATATTCACTATTTTCATCCCTTACTTCTATATCATTATCTTCATTATCTATTCTAGGGGTGAATTCTCTCTTATATCGTTCTGCCAGTATGTTGCAAATTTCCTTTTTTTCATTTGTTAATCTCCCTTCAATTCTCAGAGGGCCTATTTCTATTCTTCTTTTATTCATCTTCTTCGCATATGAGTATAATAGTTTGGGGTTTTGCTTGATATTTAATAGGGTTTTTTCTTCCAAGTCCCGTTTTTCATTTTCTTTTGATTGTATAATCTTTTGTTCTGCATTTTCTATCTTACTTTTTAGTTCTATAACTTTCCATGCATTTTTTTCTTTTGCAAGACCTTTTTTCCACTTTCTGATTTTCTGGAACAAGATCCTTCTGTCTCTTGGTATGCATGAATGATGTTTACTTTTCTTCTTCGGTATATATTTTTTCCACTATTTTCTCCCAATAATTTTATATAATATCTCCGTATTTACCCTTATGTCATCATTACGAAAATGTTATCCCAATCATTGTTTAATTCTTCATTAATTTCTGACCATTTTATATTTTTACTGTAGAAGTTGTATTTTCCATATCCTTCCCACTTTTTCATTTCTTGCTTATCTCTATTTTCACTGCTTTGGAATGAACTGTTAATTCTATGACATTATGGTCTGAAATATTCGCATTATAAACTATTATTTCTTTAACATAATTCATCTCGTTCACAAATACTAGGTCTAAAGTATTTTCCTTTCTTGTTGGCAGGTGATTTATTTGTTGAATGTTGTATTCTAGTAGCATATCTAATAGCTTTTCAAATTGCCTCTTATCTTCTGCACTACTATTACTCTCTTTTTTATATGTATAAGTACAACCACAATCTCCTATTCGTTCTTTCCATTCTACGAAAGGAAAGTTGAAGTCACCAGATAGGAGAATAGTCCAGTCCTTGTGATTTCTACATATATCATCCAATTTTTCAATTATTAAGTCAAACTCTTTAGTATTAGAGGTCTATATATTACTATGTTCATCAATTTTTCAGATTCAAATTCTACCGCTATTAGTTCACATTCTGAGTTACTATATTTCTCATATATTTTTCCTTGTTTTTTGTCTTTCCCATATATTGCGGTTCCCCCTTGATTCCTATTTTTTCTATCTGATCTATAAGTTTGGAACCCTTTTATTTGATCATCATTCCCAGTCTCTTGGGAATACCAGGTTTCACTTATATTCATTATATCTATTTTCTTTTCATTTTGGGTTAGTTCTTCTAAGTACTCTATTTTTCTTTTTGAGTTACTCGTAACTAAACCCTGCGCATTCATCACTATGATGGTTTGCGTGTTTTCTCCTCCATTTAATACTGGTAGTAATAAGGATTTTCCCATGTCTCTTTCCTGTTTTGGTATGTTGTTCTTTTTTTCATTTCCAGAAATTCTGACATTAAAAAATCCAACTTTTCCATAATATTTTGATCTTCCTCATCATAATTATTCATTTTGTGTCTGAATCTGCAATTTTCTCCGTTTCTGCAATATCCTCTTGCATAATAAATACAGTTATTATCTCTTGAGTATAATTTCGGAGCTGATGCTTTAAAATTTTTTGCTGACACCTCTGCATATCTCATTGGTGGTTTGCTTTTCTCTTTTACCTGATATTCTTGATTTCTCTCTTTATTTGTTTCTTTCTTATTTTGGATTTTATTACTTGGTTGGTTATTTATTTGATTATGATTCATGGCTCTCTCTCTCTCTCTCTCTCTCTCTCTCTCTCTCTCTGCCAAAATAGAGCCTTATTTTTCAGTAACCTGTTAGTCTCTCTCTCTCTCTCTCTCTCTCTCTCTCTCTCTCTCTCTCTCTCGTCAAACTTTCCTCCTACTCTCTCTCTCTCTCTCTCTCTCTCTCTCTCTCTCTGTGCAAAACAAATCTAGCCTTATTTCTTTTCAATAAACTCTTTTGCTTTCATTTGCACGTAATAGAAAAAATCAAATACAAATTAAATGCGCAATAGTACAGATTCATTCATGAATTTCGAATAGTATAGGGAATTTATGGTAAGTTTTCAAACAGTAAAAAAAACTGCATAATTTTAGAATTAATATTTTATACTTATACAAAATGTAAGCTAAAAAATAACTGCATTTTTTATGTAATATTGTATATAAGATGTTGGTAAAAGAACAGCATTTTATGAGAGAGTAATTTGTATATTTATACAAGATGTTAGTAAATTAACAGCATTCGTTTTACATAGTAATTTGTATATTTATACAAGATATAAATAAAAAAAAAACATTTTTATGAAATAATTATTATATTTGTGCATGAACTTTTATAGAAAGTTTTTAGAAAGTAATTTGTATATTTGTGCAAGATATAAGTTTTAAAATAAAAAAAGGATTGTATTTTTTAAGAAGTAATTTGCATATTTACACTAGATGTAAGTTTCTAAAACTAAAAAACTACATTATTTAGAGAGTATTATGTATATTTATACAATAAGTAAGTTTTAAAAATACAAAAAAAAACATTATTCAGAAAGCAATTTATCTATTCATATAAGATTAATACATATTTTGGTCAGTATGATTTTTAGAGTGCTGTTGATTAAAATATATAACATGACTAATATATCTCGTACTGCAACTCCGCTTGTAGAAAGGTCCTTGTCCCCTGAATTGTACACGAGAGAGAGAGAGAGAGAGAGAGAGAGAGAGAGAGAGAGAGAGAGAGAGAGAGAGAGAGTCCAGAAATAATAGATATAGGCTTTCATTCCAAAATTATAAAACGAATACATGTAACAGTGTGTTCCTATTTAGGGAAAATGTCCTCGTACCATGAACTGAAACGAGAGAGAGAGAGAGAGAGAGAGAAGAGAGAGAGAGAGAGAGAGAGAGAGAGAGAGAGTCCAGAAATGATAGATATAGGCTCTCATTCCAAAATTACAAAACGAAAACATGTAACACTGTGTTCCTGTTTTAGGAAAATCTCCTCGTACCATGAAATGAAACGAGAGAGAGAGAGAGAGAGAGAGAGAGAGAGAGAGAGAGAGAGAGAGAGAGAGAGTCCAGAAATAATAGATGTTAGGATCTCGTTCCAAAATTACAAAACGAATACATGTAACATTGTGTTCCTATTTTGGGAAAATGTCCTCGTACCATGAAATGAAACGAGAGAGAGAGAGAGAGAGAGAGAGAGAGAGAGAGAGAGAGAGAGAGAGTCCAGAAATGATAGATATAGGCTCTCATTCCAAAATTACAAAACGAAAACATGTAACACTGAGAGAGAGAGAGAGAGAGAGAGAGAGAGAGAGAGAGAGAGAGAGAGAGAGAGATCTCTCTCCGTAGAGAGAGAGAGAGAGAGAGATTCTCTCTCCGTAGAGAGAGAGAGAGAGAGAGATTCTCTCTCCGTAGAGAGAGAGAGAGAGAGAGAGAGAGAGAGAGAGAGAGTCCAGAAATGATAGATATAGGCTCTCATTCCAAAATTACAAAACGAAAACATGTAACACTGAGAGAGAGAGAGAGAGAGATATTCTCTCTCCGTAATCAAGACTGTGCCCTGGTGTTTTTTTAATCAAGACTTCTTTCCTTCATCTTACACTGCCAAGGAATTCTGTTGCTCATTGTATACACGTACGTAGCTGAACACAATAGCAGTGGGTGGGTAATTATTTAAGACATTGTGTCACTAGTTTGTTTTAGCTGACACAACTCAACTTTCGTTTACCTACACCTCTTCAACCCAACCTGCTTTCCCGAACGAATTATATTCTCTCTATCCCCGGCGCACTTTAGGCATTACTCAAGGTTCTTTGCAGCGTCCTTTCTTTGAACCCTAGCTGCAACCACTTTCATTAATTTTATCGTACCTCCGTTCATAGTGCAACTGCTTTGAGGTTTCCCTCCTGTTACACCTTTCAAACCTTTCGATTTTTCAAGTTCCCTTTCAGCGCTGAAATAACCACTTCATAGGTCACAGTGCGTTTTAGCCTTTAGCCTAAGTTCTATATTCACTTCCTGCATTCTCAATATCAATTTATGTAACGTCCTTTGGGTTTGAAATGTCTGGAAGCTTTGATCCCTTTCGGTTGTACAGAGTCAAGAGGTGAATAAGCGATTCTAGTACCTTATAGGCCTAGTGTTGAAATGGAATAGGGTCAGAATGAGCAACCTTTGCTCGTCGACAGGCAAAAAAAGCCAATTAGATTCTAATATTCTATCGGTCTAGCGATGAAAAGCAACAGCTTTAAAGTGAACAACTTAAAACCTCTCTGTTTTTCGTGACCTTTGGTTGTCGACAGTAAAAAAAAAAACTATATAGATTCGAATATTCTATCGCTCTAGCGATGACATGCAACAGCTTCAAAATGAACAACTTAAAACCTCTCTGTTTTTCGTGACCTTTGGTTGTCGATAGTCAAAAAAGCCTATATAGATTCTAATATTCTATCGGTCTAGCGATGAAATGCAACAGCTTAAAACCTCTCTTTTTTTTCCGTGACCGTTGGTTATCTGGAGTCAAAAAAGCGAATATGAATTCCCAATATTCTTCTATCGGTCTAGCGTTGATATGGAATAGTGTTAGAATGAGCCAGTTAAATCCTCTAATTTCTGTGTCGCCATGGCGTTTTGTTTTGTTTTGAAGTACGAAGGGCGGGCAGGCAGATAAATCAATCTCTATTGTTTGTTGAGAGTCGGGAAAACGGATAGACGATTCTAATATACATCATTCAGTCTAGCGATGGAATGGAATGGCTCCAGAATGAACGACTTAAGCCTACCTCTTTTTCTTTTTATGTCACCCTGACGCTCTGTGTTGTAGCCCCCGAGTGACCAAGCAACGGATAAGTCAGCCAGACCCTCCGATTGAAACAGAGAGAGAGAGAGAGAGAGAGAGAGAGAGAGAGAGAGAGAGAGAGAGAGGACTAATTGTTGCAACGGTCGTGTGACATCAATACCGTCCCTCTCCGACGCGCCAGATATATATAAATGGCTTTGTTTTGATTGAAACGAAATGAGGTGACACATCAACCCTGGTCCTTTTGTTTTGATGATACTTTCGTTCGTTGAAAACAGCTGACTGATATGAACTGGGGGGCGGGGTGGTGGGGTGGAGGTTGGGGTAGGGATGTAATCACTTGTTGCCATGGGGTATATTTTATACCTTAAATTTTTATTTATTTGTTCATTTGATTAATTTTTTCTTTAAATAAGTGATTCTTTCTGTATTTCCCATTTCCTTCTGTTACTTCTTACAAATAAACACCATATGAATAGGGTTCACCTTTTGGAATAATAATAAGTGAATAATAATAAATAATGATAATAATAATAATAATAAGAATAATAATAATAATAACTAATAATAATAATAATATAAATAATATAATAATAATAATAATAATGATGATAATAATAATGAATAATAATAATAATAATAATAATAATAATAATAATATGGTGGAAGTAAAACCTCTTTTAAACATGTTTTATTAAAAAAAAAAAAATTAAAATCGACTTCGACATTTGCCTTTCTCGATACATGCCAACCTTCTGGTGCGTTTACCTCACCAATTTAAGAACAATGGAGAAAACCAATAATTAGAAAAATAGAGAAGAGCCTTTATAAAATTAACGCAGTTGAGACAGCAATTACTAATAATAATAATAATAATAATAATAATAATAATAATAATAATAATAATAATATAATAATAATAATAATAATAATAATATAATAATAATAATAATAAAAATGGTGTAGAATTAAGGGCTATTATCATCCCCCATAACAATGAATCGAATTAAAAATAATAAAAATAATAAAAATAATAAAAATAATAAAAAATATTACAGGACAATTTATGACATCTAACCTTAATATATTCATTAAGAATGAATCATTTCCCCGTCAACAATATGCAAATTAATGACCCCGGTGCCACAGACCACACTCCTCACTTCAGCTTGACAGAATTAATAATGAATGGCCACCATTCATTATAGAATCCTCAGCTGAGAGACAAACGTGGATTTAATTCAAGTTCATCTGCGCTGCGTTTGACAAACATGTTGAATGTATATTCCAAGTACAATTCTTTGTGATTGTCGTTTTTCAATATTGGACGCTTCGGAGAAATCAATTACGGTTTTGTCTGAACAGGATTTGACAAACATGTTGACTTATGACATAGAAGTACAAATTTGCGATGATTTGTCCTTTTCAACATTCAACCTTTGTTTTTGGAAAAGTGAGTAGGCTTTAGCTGTGCCCAATCTGACAATTATATTGACTTAGCTTAATTTTATGAATTTGGTTAATTATTTACCTTTGTGAACATTTCGATTTCATTAAATGACGAAATATCTAAGTGTGGCCCAGGGATAATTAAGGTAAATAGCTTTCTCTGTAAGTTATTAATGAAATAAAAAACACTTAAATGGGTTGATTAATCGTTAATATTGACAGACGCTGCTACCTACAATAAGTATGCAGATTGTTTTTTTTCAATTGTGGATAGTCATTCGACTGAATTCTGCAATACGACACTGCACTGCTACTTATCTTAGTGATTGAAAAAGGTTTTTCATTGCAAAATGAAATCTCGGAGTAGGGAGCATCTCTTTATGAAAGACCGAGGTGAAACGCGTATCATTTTGAGAACAATGGGGACATGGTTAGCATATCAAATCTTGCAAATTACTATATTGGAAGTGAAGGTTGAATGATGGATATAAATGCAAGAAATGAAGCTGTAGAGATGTAGAGATGAACTGGCTTTTTTCCAATTCTAATACCATCTCTACAGTTTAACCTCTTCAGTTTTTCTCTGTCCCTAGGATTCATAAAAGTATTTTTGAACCAACTCTCCTTTATGGAAGTGAAGTGTGAATGATGGATATGAGTAAAAAAATAGAAAAAAAGAAAGCTGAAACTTTAGGAATGAATATGTGATACCACCCCAACTAAAATCCACCAGTATATTTCGAAAAAAAAAAAACCATAGACACATCCCCTCCAACCTCTGGTGAGTATTAATGCATTCTGATATAGTAGTCCCATTGACTAATGTATTATTCAGATCTCTTCATCAAAGTTGCTCCGCTGATGGTCGACAGGCATTTTGGAAAGCAAATGACATGTGTCATTAACTTGAGTTTCTGTGCGTCAGTGCTGCTGTGGTCTCTCTCTCTCTCTCTCTCTCTCTCTCTCTCTCTCTCTCTCTCTTAATTTAAATTTAATTTATTTAATTATTTGTCAACAGATCATCTAGTTATGATACAAACATGTGTATAATATATATATATATATATATATATATATATATATATATATATATATATATATATATATATATATATATATATATATATATATATATATATATACTATACTATATATATATATATATATATATATATATATATATATATATATATATATATAATATATATATATATATATATATGTATACACGCACACCCATACACACCCACATATATATATATATATTATATATATATATATATATATATATATACATATATATATATAGTATATATAGATAATAGATAGATAGATATATAGATAGATAGATAGATAGAGAGATAGAGAGAGAGAGAGAGAGAGAGAGAGAGAAGAGATTATTAATATATACTTTATCAGTCTACATTATGCTATACGCAAAGGACACTTCGAATTCTTATTGACAAATCTTGAATCAAATATGTAATTAAAGAAAGCATCAAAAGAATTCACCAGTATTTGTTTGTAAAAATGTGGATATTGTATTCCAAACTTGTTAATGTTATACTAGGATTTTTAATAAGTCTGTCTCTCGTGACAATACAGGGTTAATAACCATTCATTCTCTTATATTTATGGCTGAAATCTCATCTAAACGTTGGGTTATTATTTCTCAGAAAAACTTCCCTTTTTCTTTATGCGTAAGCATTCATAGAAAATGGGAAGAGAGGAGAGTGATAATGGAAAATGAGAACAAAATGTGGAAAAGAATTTTAAATGACGCCATGTGGAGTAAATAGAAGATAGAAAGAAAATAATAATAATAATAATAATAATGGAGAAGCAAATCCACAGTTATGTAAATGTATATGTATTTAAATTTAAATATATGTACATTTACATAACTGTGGAATTGCTTCTCCATTTGAGGACTCGTGCTACTATGAGGATTTTTTAATAATAATAATAATAATAATAATAATAATAATAATAATAATATAATAGAAAAATGTGCGTTAGTCAACATACAAAAGGGCAAAGTAACAAGGACTGAAGGGATAAAGCTACCAGATGAGAACAACATCAAACACATAGATGAGACGGGATACAAATACCTGGGAATAATGGAAGAAGGGGATATAAAACACCAAGAGATGAAGGACACGATCAGGAAAGAATATATGCAGAGACTCAAGGCGATACTCAAGTCAAAACTCAACGCCGGAAATATGATAAAAGCCATAAATACATGGGCAGTGCCAGTAATCAGATACAGCGCAGGAATAGTGGAATGGACGAAGCCAGAACTTCGCAGCATAGATCAGAAAACGAGGAAACATATGACATTACACAAAGCACTACACCCAAGAGCAAATACGGACAGACTATACATAACACGAAAGGAAGGAGGGAGAGGACTACTAAGCATAGAGGACTGCGTCAACATCGAGAACAGAGCACTGGGGCAATATATGAAGACCAGTGAAGACGAGTGGCTCAAAAGTTCATGGGAAGAAGGACTGATAAAAGTAGATGAAGACCCAGAAATATACAGAGACAGGAGAAAGACAAGCAGAACAGAGGAATGGCATAAAAAACCAATGCAAGGATAACACATGAGGCAGACGAAAGAACTAGCCAGCGATGACAATTGGCAATGGCTACTGAGGGGAGAGCTCAAGAAGGAAACTGAAGGAATGATAACAGCGGCACAAGATCAGCCCCTAAGAACCAGATATGTCCAAAGAACGATAGACGGAAATAACATATCTCCCATATGTAGGAAGTGCAATACGAAAAATGAAACCATAAACCACATAGCAAGCGAATGTCCGGCACTTGCACAGAACCAGTACAAAAAGAGGCATGATTCAGTAGCAAAAGCCCTCCACTGCAGCCTGTGCAAGAAATACCAGCTACCTTGCAGTAATAAGTGGTACGAACACCAACCTGAAGGAGTGATAGAAAACGATCAGGCAAAGATCCTCTGGGACTATGGCATCAGAACAGATAGGGTGATACGTGCAAATAGACCAGCCGTGACGCTGATTGACAAAATCAAGAAGTATCACTCATTGATGTCACAATACCATGGGACACCAGAGTTGATGAGAAAGAAAGGGAAAAAATGGATAAGTATCAAGACCTGAAAAAAGAAATAAGAAGGATATGTGATATGCCAATGGAAATTGTACCCATAATCATAGGAACACTAGGCACGATCCCAAGATCCCTGAAAAGGAATCTGGAAAAACTAGAGGCTGAAGTAGCTCCAGGACTCGTGCAGAAGAATGTGATCCTAGAAACGGCGCACATAGTAAGAAGTGTGATGGACTCCTAAGGAGGCAGGATGCAACCCGGAACCCCACACTATAAATACCACCCAGTCGAATTAGAGGGCTTTGATGGAGCAAAAAAAAAAAAAAAAATAAATAAATAAATAATAACAGAGTAAGTATGTATTATATTGCTATAAATATTCTGGGCAGGGATTTAATAATAACAGCATTCACAATGAAGGCATTAATAATCAAAGTGATAATAAATTAAGTATAAGTAAGAGCATTAAACAAATACATCACCTACAATTATAAGTAGCCATCAGTCACTACCCAAATGCTTTGCACAATTATAACATCTTGATTATAACAACAATATATATCTCCCCTTAGAAGATTGAGCCGTTTGCTGTGTGACCATAGATTGGGGAATGTAAGGGGGTATAAGGGGGGGGGGGGGCGATGTGGCCACACACTGTAAAGCCGGGAGGAGGGGGAGAGGGATCCCTCCTAATTCCATCATCATTCATAATATTTGCCAAAAATGCTTCCCGTCCCGGAATTGCTCTGGCAAAGAGAATGTTATTTATTTTTTTTCCGCCTCTCTTCCCAGTGCTAAGGAACGTGCATTTTTCCTGCCTGCTTTCCTTGCAGACCGCAGAATTTACTGCAGCACCCTTCTCTCTCTCTCTCTCTCTCTCTCTCTCTCTCTCTCTCTCTCTCTCTCTCTCTCTCTCTCTCTCCTCTTTTGTTTACAGCAATGTTGTTGTTTGTCAATTTACGGATTTGGTTTCCTGAAGCGTTGGTTTAAAAGCTCAATTTGTATGATATCACCATTCCTATTCATTCTAATCATTATTTCTGACTAAGCAAATCAAGAGACGTGGATTTTAAATGAGGATTATCCACGTAATAAAATGTGAGATTAGCCTTATAATACTTAATAACATTCTCACCATTCAGTACCTCCAGGCCTCCTTTGAAAATAAGGGTTTTAACATAATTCACAGATAGAAATTAATGAGTTTTAATATGATGGTTTCTGTGAAATTCATGACTGGCACATTTACGTAAAATAAGAGATTCATTAAGAGTTCGAATAATTTTCGCTTTATCAATCTATTTTTGTCATTTGCTGCCACTGATATCAAAGATAATAACTTTAGTATAGAGATTGTTATTTGATAGAGCTGTAATTATACCTAATGCTATTGATATAAATTTGTATATGCTTGTTAACGTTACTGACATAATCAGTATTAAAAACAAATTGTATTCCTATCGTTATCAATAAAACGTGTTTTTGTAAACTGAATTTAAATTAATTGACATCGTCATAGAGTTGAAAAGAGAATTCCCTCATAATTTGAATAATATGATGGGGTAATTAGCTTTACAAAACAATGGCCAGCCATTCTCCCCAGAAATGTGCCTTATAATTACCGTAATTTGAGTACATTTTTATTTTTTGTTAATTTATTAATTAATTTTTCCTTTTTTAAATAAATAGGGTTTGTTCTAGCTGTGTTTTCCCTTTATCTCTTCTTCTTCTTTCTAATGAATACCGTATTCTTTGGAAGCTTGAATTTCAAGTCAGTGTCCCCTTTGGTGGGATTGTTCCATATGAATAGGTTTCATCTTCTGACAAGAATAATAATAATAATAATAATAATAATAATAATAATAATAATAATAATAATAATAATAATAATAATAATAATAATTTCATCGTAGCAGTGAAAATACAAACAAAGATATATCTATAGCTGCATTGCAAAGTGCTACCATTACAATAAATAATTTATTTAAAAAAAAGCCATTCATAGATTGGTGTCTGACGAAAACGAAAAAGGTGCAGAGCATATCATCACACGCCCACGTTTACTCATGCTCCTGATCTCACGCCCACACACACACACACACACACACACACACACATGTACACACAAACGTAGAAGTATGCACTTAAAAAATGGTGGGTATAGCTATCACATTCATCTAAGTACATCAGTTACGCATAGTGAAGTCATGACTGATACTGGAATAATGAGTGTTTGTAATGAGTACATATCAAGGTTTGTGAGCGTGCAAATCATGTGTATGTATGTGTGTAAATATACATTATATATATATATATATATATATATATATATATATATATATGTATGTATATATATATGTATATATATATATACATATATTATATATATATATATATATATATATACATATATATAGTATATATCATATATATATATATATATATATATATATATATATATATATATATATATATACTATATATGGAAATACCATTGGTAGACAGACCTACAACCAAAATATCCATTTCTCTAATATAAATATACCTATTATTGTTGCCTACCGTAATTATATATAAGTCGTGTTAAGGAAATACATTTTGCTGTAAATCTTCCCGATAATATGAAGCAGTGCCGTACTATTTTGAATATGATTATCTCAAACTTTTTATTTTTTTTCACAGTCAGCGATCACTCCAGTTCTAAGCAAGCAGTTTCAATCCAAGACATTTCCGTTTTCCTATTTCATCAAAGTTATCGTGAGAGTCGTTAGTTGACAGTATTCTTTTATATTTTCTAACACATCAACTCCACACTGTTATTGAAAGAGGTCAGGTCCTGAACGCATCAATAATTTATTTTTTGAAAAATCGTAACCTGACCTCGCTGTTGACCTTGTGTCATGCTGGATCGGCGACAGAAATCGCTAAGAATAATATCCCGGAACGAATGACGATGACGTTCACTGCAACTTTAAAAGAAAAAATCCATTGAATATCGCCGATATATATCAAGAAAAATCCGCTCTACATTCATAGGCGAAGTCTTGACAACGCAAAACGGATTACGACGAACCACAGAGAAATTCGGATGACCGTCTTCTCGCTGCCAAAACCAAGCTACAACTACTGGCTTTCTCTTCTCAGTCGCTCTCACGCTCTGCTCTCTCTCTCTCTCTCTCTCTCTCTCTCTCTCTCTCTCTCTCTCGCTGAATGTCTGTCTGTCTGTCGGTCTCTCTCTCTCTCATGGACTCGCACGTATATACGTATGCACATACTCTCACACCAACATCAAGCTCACCTGCGCAGGCGTATACTAGTCGTTCCTCTCTCTCTCTCTCTCTCTCTCTCTCTCTCTTTCGCTTCCCCGCCGCCTCCTGACCCTCCTCTTTCCCCTCTCTATCCGCTACCCGCCCATATCCCACACACACATTTCTCTCTCTCTCTCTCTCTCTCTCTCTGTTTCCATCATCCGCAACTAGTTTAGGCATTTGTTTGTATCTGTGTGCTTAGAGTAGAGAGAGTTTGGGGAGAGAGAGAGAGAGAGAGAGAGAGAGAGAGAGAGAGAGAGAGAAAGAGTGTGTGTGTGTATGCATATTCTTTTTTCTTCTTCTTTTAATCTCCTACAGTACACTGTGGTTCACACAGAGTGCATTTAGTGGTTTTTCCATTTTGTTCTGTGGTTGTTTTATTTTTGTTCGATGTACGTTTTAATCTAATATCATGTTTTTCTTTTTAATCTTGAAATGATTAGTGCTCTCTGTGTAATTTTTACTCTTTCTCTCTCTCTCTCTCTCTCTCTCTCTCTCTCTCTCTCTCTCACACACATACACACACACGCGCGCATGCACGCATAGACTTGACTGTTTTCTATCAGTTGTTTAACTCGTAAATAAAAAGGCAAAATCAATACAAAAACACTTGATTAAATCCTAAAACAATTAGTGCTCTCTCTCTCTCTCTCTCTCTCTCTCTCTCTCTCTGACTCGACCCAAAGAGAAGAGGAATTCAAGACTCAATATATGTAAGCACTTAATGCTGTTTTTTTTTTTTTTTTTTTTTTAACGAATATCCGTTTGACATCACAAAGTGGAACCCTTTTGAAATATGTCGTAATTCCTACAGAACTTGACATGAATATTTTGTAATATTCATCACAAAATCATGACTTCTGATTTTCGCTTATTCGGGGAGTAAGCCTACAATCTTTTTTGCTGTTGTTGTTGTTGCTGTTGTTCTAGTTGGGGATAGGAAAGCCCTATGGAAAACCTCAAAAGGTATAAACAAAGGTGTTTCGCGTTGAGTTAAAGACACAGGAATTTTAGGAAAGGTTATTTGTTTTATTTATTGGAATGAAGATGTAAAAAGAATAATGTACAATGTTAAACAGTACAGAAAAATTAGTTCTAATAAATTATTGCGTATTTATTTTCATTTTCGTTTGTGAAACAGCGCTCTATTTGACCGTAGATTTTAGTACGCGCCTCAAGTAAGCTGGAGGTCAGATCGCGCCTTGTTTAAAATCTAAAGCCCGGATTTTCTTTTGATGGATTGCCGTTATATCAGCCACTATTGTTGATGTTATTTAGTAAAAAAAAAAAAAAAAAAAAAAAAAAAAAAAAAAAAAAAAAAAAAAAAAAAAAAAAAAAAAAGGAGAATTTCAGCAAAATAGTTTAATAAAAAAAAAAAACATTTAAATTTACCAAAAAAAAAAAAAAAAAAAAAAAAATAGGAACAATTCGTGGGCATTTCACACCGAATTCCCGAATGTAATCACAACAAAAATTTCGAATGGTTTGGCGGTATTTTCTCCATATTTATTTGTTTACATTTTTCGGTCTGTATGTTCCACAAAACATTGCCATCACCTTTGAAAAAGACAGTATAAATGTTATTCTTTCAACGTTAGTTTAAATATTTATTTGTTTGGCATGTGTTTGGTATTTATAAGACTATTAATTATACTCTTGAAAGAGAGAGTACAAATGCTATTGTTTTTCAAGGTTATTTATTTATTTATTTATTTTGCTGTTTGATTCTTATTTATCTTTCTTGAGTTATTATACATTTTTATATATTTATCTATTTATAACTTTCTTGTTACTTCTTCATTAATGAAGACCATACTGTTCTTTAGAAGTTTGAATTTCAAGTTAATGGCCCCTTTTTGGGGCTTATTCCATATGAATAGGGTTCATCTTCTGAATAATAATAATTGACAATGATTATAACCTAAAAAATTTAATTGTTTTTGTAGATACTAGGTTCTATGAATTACTTTTTTAATTAAGAGATTTGTCTTAGTATAAAAATTGCTAGAGTACTATACCTTTCTAGAAGTTTTCGTTCATTACCTAATCAAAGAAAAATTGATCCAAAGCATTACACTTTTCATTTCCGTATTAGAATTTATATTTTATCGACACACTATAAAATAAATGAATACTTCTTGTAGGCATGATAGTTACGAACGACCATTCAACAGCACGGCAATGGTATATATAGATGTTTTGGAGCACGAGTAATGAAAAATAACGAGTTAAATTCCAGGTAAAACATGGCTTGGCCAAATGAAGATTGCTTATAAACAATGATTTCACGCCTAACCAACAGCACGTCAATGATTATAATATGATATATATATATATATATATATATTATATATATATATATATATATATATATTATATATATATATATATATATTATATATATATATATATATATATATGTATATGTATATATATATATATATTATATATTATATATATATATATATATATATATATATATATATATATATATATACCTATATATATATATATATATATATATATATATATATATATATATATATATATATATATATATATATATATATATATGACTGGTAAAAGTGTTCTGTAACAACAGAATTCCATCTAATAAAAGGAGCCCATAAAAAAAACACCAAAATGTAGAGAGAAAAGTACTATATTTCAGAGACTGCTGTCTCTCTCTTCAGGTATATGAATGAGAAAAGTTTACAGAAAAGGTGGTATTTATACCAAGAGATTCGTCCACAAGTAAGCCAATTTAGGTCACCCCGCTGATAATCTTCCTTTAATCTTCTTAAGCGTTTGGTTGAATGAACACTGCGTCGACGATGTCGGATGTCCAATTCCCTTTTGAGATGTTCATTACCTGCTTCTCTTTTATTAAGGCCGATTCCATCATTTGACTCTTGTACCGGCAGTTAGCTGCTATAAATTACACGTGACATATTCCAGTTTATTCTATGGTTATGTTCATTTATATGATTGAAAATAGCCGAGTTCTGTTGTCCATACCTAACTGACCGTTTGTGTTGTATTAATCTCTGGGGAAGTGATTTACCTATAAATCCGATGTAAGATTGGTCACAGTCCTGGCATGGGATCTCATATACCCCAGAGTCTTTGGGCGATGTCTTTTGTTGGACGTTAATCAGGGATTTGGCTAAGGTATTTGGGATGGGTAGGTAAATGCAAAAGGGTTGGATTTCCCAAGGGTGTGAGTTACTCTCTTAATCGTCTCCAGGTGGGGAATTTTTATTTTATTGTTGGGTGTGTCTCTGGTCTTGTCTTTAGGGGGTCGGTAGAAAATTACGTTTGCTTTTTGAATTGCTTTCTCAATTATATGGTCAGGATACTTTAAAGATGAAAATTGCTTGCGAATTAGTTCAAATTCTTTTTCCAGGAAATCTTGGGAACAAATTCGTAAGGCTCTTAAGAATAGGTTGCTAGCTAGACCTATCTTGATGGTATTGTCATGATAGCTAAAATAGTGAATATATGAAAGTGAGAACGTTGGTTTTCTGTATATGGTAAATTTGTATTCTGTCGTGTCTCTGATTATTAAAACATCAAGAAAAGGAATTTTGTTGTCTGTTTCCCATTCAACTTTAAATTTGATGCTGGGCACTAATGCGTTTAATTTTGAGAGGAATTCATTAAAATTACTCCACTTATTATCCCAAAATGTTAGTATGTCATCCACGTATCTCATCCACAGCATGTTTTTGGGTTTTATTGCATTTATTACTGTAGTTTCAAAGTATTCCATGTACAGATTGGCTAAAATAGGACTTAAAGGACTACCCATACTACACCCGAATTTTTGCTTGTAGAATGATTCCCCGAATGAAAATACGTTATTAGATGCACATAATTCAACTAACTTTATTATTTTGTCAAGTGCCAAAGGGAAATGATCTGAATAGGGGGATAATTTTTCCCTTAAAAACTGAAGAACGTCCTGTACTGGTACTTTTGTGAATAGGGAGTCTACGTCAAGGCTTAAAAGTTTTATGTTGTGAAGTGGTATATGTGCTTCTCTGAATTTGTGACAAAAGTCTTCCGAATGTTTGATGTGACTGGGAGAAAGGAGAAAGGAGGCCAGCTAACCATTTAGAAATTTTGTAATTGAAAGCTCCGGCGCATGAAACGATGGGTCTGAATGGAAGATTGTCTTTGTGAGTTTTGGGAAGACCATAAAAGTAGGGTAATTTAGGATTAATTACTTTAAATTTCTCTAATAGTTCAATACTCTTTTTGTCTTGGCCAATTAATCTTACTTTCCGAAAAAATTCTGTGGGAACGTTCTGGAGGGGATTTTTCGTCAGTTTTTCGTAAGTATTTGTGTCGCTAAGGAGCTGGTTGATTTTGTCGAGGTAGAAGTCTTTGTCCATTATTACAATTTTGCCGTCTTTGTCGGATCTACTTATTATAACATCTAACTTTTTTAGCGAGTGGATGGCTATCATGAATCTGCGGGGAACAGGATATTTCTTATGAAGGTCAGTTAAAGCATTTAGTAACACTCCTTTTAAACATATCTCTTCACGGCTGTAGTTTTTGTCAGATATGAATTTATCAAAAGCCACTATGAAGTCTAGGTTGTTTTTGCGGTCTGGCATTAGGGCAAAGGATAAGCCTAAATTTAAAACTAAATGTTGATTTACAGTAAGGGGGGTGTTGGATAAGTTTAAAACTTTGTCTTGTTGTTCAAGATTATTCCATGCGCTATTATCTATTAGGTTATTTAACTTGCGTAAAAGTCTGTTGGAATGAGTCACGCTATTATAGGCAGCAAATCGGAAACAGAATGAAATCAGATACCTGTATACGTGGTCCGTAGTGAGGAGGCGAAGATTAGATTGAGTTCCATATATCACTCTGCGTAGCACGAAGATGTCGTTTCTCGTATTGGTGATTCTTTCTTCCAGGAAAATCTTGTGTGATAGAGGGAAGGGGTTTGATTGCAGAGTCCATCTCCCGAATCCGTACATTTTTGGAAGTACTTGTTCTTTGAGGCATTCTTCAAAAAGTGTTTTTGGTTTTCAGCCGGTGTAGTCTGTTCAGTTCTTTTTTCAAACTTGCGGAAAACTGGCTTGACTTCTGGAAGTGAGTGAAGAATCGTGGAAAGGCGGTTGAATTCCATAATGGGCTGACAATGACTGGTAAAAGTGTTCTGTAACAACAGAATTCCATCTAATAAAAGGAGCCCATAAAAACACCAAAATGTAGAGAGAAAAGTACTATATTTCAGAGACTGCTGTCTCTCTCTTCAGGTATATGAATGAGAAAAGTTTACAGAAAAGGTGGTATTTATACCAAGAGATTCGTCCACAAGTAAGCCAATTTAGGTCACCCCCGCTGATAATCTTCCTTTAATCTTCTTAAGCGTTGGTTGAATGAACACTGCGTCGACGATGTCGGATGTCCAATTCCCTTTTGAGATGTTCATTACCTGCTTCTCTTTTATTAAGGCCGATTCCATCATTTGACTCTTGTACCGGCAGTTGCTGCTATAAATTACACGTGACATATTCCAGTTTATTCTATGGTTATGTTCATTTATATGATTGAAAATAGCCGAGTTCTGTTGTCCATACCTAACTGACCGTTTGTGTTGTATTAATCTCTGGGGAAGTGATTTACCTGTAAATCCGATGTAAATCTGTTGTCCATACCTAACTGCCGGTACAAGAGTCAAATGATGGAATCGGCCTTAATAAAAGAGAAGCAGGTAATGAACATCTCAAAAGGGAATTGGACATCCGACATCGTCGACGCAGTGTTCATTCAACCAACGCTTAAGAAGATTAAAGGAAGATTATCAGCGGGGGTGACCTAAATTGGCTTACTTGTGGACGAATCTCTTGGTATAAATACCACCTTTTCTGTAAACTTTTCTCATTCATATACCTGAAGAGAGAGACAGCAGTCTCTGAAATATAGTACTTTTCTCTCTACATTTGGTGTTTTTATGGGCTCCTTTTATTAGATATATATTATATATATATATATTATATATATATATATATATATATATATATATTATATATATAAAATATATATATATATATATACTACATATCTACTGTTTTAGCTGGACCAAGAAACAATGGCCAATTCCAAGTTAAAGTGGCCTGGTTTAGATACCAGAGGGTCATCTTAGCGAACTAATACCCAAAGATAGGGAATGATCAGTAGGCTAAGGAGTTTCGATGGGGAACGGCCTCTGGTTCGGATGGCGTCATTAGTCTTAATTAGGGAGAAGCGCTGAAGTTGAGAGCTTCCCTCTTTTAAGAATCCTTCGTCTCCGTAAGTTTTAAAGGAGGTTGAAGGGCGAGGGAGATTAGGTATGTAGAAGGATATAAAAAGAGAGAAAGATAAGTGAGAAGAGGAGAGAAACGTACACAAGAAAGATAGAAGAGGGATGTGATGTAAGTAGGCCATAGAATATAGGCAGAAAAAATAACAATAGAATAAATGTTTGAAATAAATGAAGTATTTAAGAAAGTAACTCAATAAACATGCTCTTAGGAATCAAGAGAATTATAACGTATAAGGAATGATCGAAGGGGGAAAATAAGTAGGGAAAATGTAAAAGGAAAATAATAAGAAATAAAGTTGAAATGAAGGAAAATAGTGTTTCAGAATATTTTCTTAGCGGAAATTATTAGCTGTTAAAGCAATTAATAAAAACAAAAGCAATTAGTAAGGACAAAAGCTATGAGCAGATGAGGTAAATACTTGACAACAAGAAATTACAGAATAATTGCGTTGTTTCAGTATTTGCATAAGAAACGAGGCGTGATCCGACCTCCAGCTTACGCCAGGCTCGTGCTAAAATCTACGGTCAAATATAGAGCGTTGTTTCACCAACGAATATTCAAATTAATACGCTGTATTTTATCATAAATAATTGTTATGTACTGTTCAATGCACGTTATTATTTTTTACATTTTCATTTTGATAAATGAATCATAAATATCCTATCCTAAAATTCATGTATCCTTAACTCGACGCGAAACACTTTTTTCAGACCTTTTGAAGCTTTTCCATAGACCTTTCCTACCACTCCCCCAACAACAAAAAGAACAACAACAACTAACAAAGAGAAGGCTTACTCCCCGAGTAAGAGAAAACAATACCTAATTTTATGTAATAGTTTTGATTTTAGTTTTTACTTTAGTTTTGTCCTTTTTTCCAGACCTCTTTGTGATCTGGTGAAGATGTTTATTTGGAGATGAAACTGATCTTTCTGACAAGTGAGTTGGTCAGTGGTTAATGGAAACGTTCGGTAATGACTCACATTTAATAGCTACCAGATACTCATATCAGTAGTTAGAATAGTCAGTTAACAAATATATAAGCGGTTGAATGATAATGGAAATAAACCTTGAATAATAATATATAAATATCAGAATACTCAAATCATAAATTAAGGGGAAAAACATAAATCCTATTGATTTTATCTGAAATCCCCAGCACCATTTTGCAAAAGGCAATGACCCGTCAAAAAAATAAGATAAAAAAACATTTGATACAACTATATAATAATCTAAATCCGCTTGATGAGCGGTCTAAATATGACTCATTTCATCATTAACGAATTTAGCTCATTATAACAAATATGGAAGTCATACCCCGGAACTAAATAGGATTATATATTATATTCTGCACTTTTGGGTTCGACAGTGAGTCGACCATTGTTGGAAGTATACATGATCAGTATTCGAAAATCATTTAGGCTCCGGGAATCAGTTGTGATAGATATTACGAGATAAAAAAAATCGAGTCTGGCCGATGTTCAAAGCCTGCGTGATCAGTTTGCCAGATAGAAAAATGTTCAGGAATTGAATGGCAATATATTTGTTGGGAAACGAAAATAAATTTGTGCTGTTCAGTCTCTCTCTCTATTACGAGGTTTTCAGGAAACCTTTTTTTTATTATTAGTTTATCACTTGAATTTCCTGGTCGGTTTTGAACTGATTTCTGAAAGTTTTTATTAATTCTATTTATTATCTCTGGATATTTCAGGATGCTTTTCTTTTTATTTATAGCTTGAATATTCGGTCGTTTTGGAGCTAATTTTCATATTCCATCTATCTCTAGGTATTTCTGGTGTCGTTTGATAGATCAAGTGTAGTATCTCGGTGGATGTGAAAGAATTAGTATTTATAATGTTCATTATTTGATTTCTACTCGGAAGGGAAAAATCTGTGTACATTGGGAGAGGTTTATATCTATATATATATATATATATATATATACTATATATATATATCCTATAAATATATATAATATATCTATAATATATATGTATATATATATAATATATATATATACTATTATATATATATATAATATATATATATATAGTATATATAATATATATATATCATATATATATATATAGATATATATATATATATACAATGTATGTATGTATATAAATATCTTTTTACTAAAGTAAGAGCAATTTTTATGAAAAAACTATTATCTTAAAAATGTTTAAGGACCAGAATAAGCCTCTCAAAAAAAGTTAAACGAGATTAAGATAACTGTCTTTTGCAATAATCCAGGGTTATTTTTTAAAAAAGTCTATAAAAGAATATTTTCAAAGCCTCCATCATCTTTATACCTAGTATGAAAATCTCTATAGGAGCAGGATTTGCATCACAGGAGAACAGACTTGAACTTTTTTTATTTATTTTTTTCAAGAAGTCCAGATAACCCCAGGTTCCAGAATAGCTTCATACTTCAGATCCCACGAGAAAATTCTTTTCGAAGTTCCCCCGGGGGGTAGTTCAGTCGAGTTTTATGAGAGGGCTGACCAGATTTCCGTGGAAATCGATTTCTCTGGGTCTGTGGGTATGAAGAGTTCCTTCTGTTTTATTAATCTTATACACACGCACACATACACATACATTGATACATATGTAAGTATGTATATATATATATAATATATATATATATATATATATATATATATATATATATATTATATATATATGTCTTGACAAAAAAAAAACCATATTTACAAACAATATGCAATACTGGTTTATTTTGAAGCTTGATTAAAAAATAATAATATAAATATTTTTTTAGCAAATAACCTACAGTAGTTTCGTCTAATTTTCACTAAACAGACACTAATCCTTTTATAAGAAATATAGTAAATAATAATATGTGAAGGACACAACAATTTCTCAATTCGGTTGCTTTGATATCGACCAGAAAGCCAAAACTGAAGGATGGAGTGACATCCTATACCTACCCCTCCTCCCTCGACCCGCACCGGTGCCTCCTCCTCCTCCTCCTCCTACTCCTTCTCCTCCTCCTTCTACTCCTCTCCTCCTCCTCTCCTCCTCCTTCAGGATGAGTCAGATGCCCTAACGAAGGCTCCCTAATGAGGGCTGAGACAGGGATAATCGTAGCACTTCCGAGACAAATGGAAAGGGGGCGTAATTATAGGAGCCATTCAAAAAATGGTTCTCCGGACGGATTCACGGAGTCCGAATCCAAGAGGGGGACGATTTGGTATCGTCTTCATGAGTCGTATCATTTCGACTGTTTCGGTCTTGTCATTATCTCTTTATGTAAGTCTTTATTGCAGGAATTCTAGCATAGATTTGTCGTATCGTTTTGGCTATTTTCGAACTTTGTCATTATCTCTTATGTAAAGTCTTAATTGTAGGTATTCTACTAGATGAAATCGTAGAATAGATTTGACGAATTATTCAGTTGATTTTTGTCCTATACCATTTTTGGACAAGTCTTAAATAGGGTTTCTAATTGGCGACAGATTTGTCGACCAACCTTACACTCTAAGGATAGTAAATTATGCTTAAGTATTATTCCTAACTTTATCGAAGTTCCATTAGATTAATACCACATCAGAAAGCTTACTCTACTTATTCAATAGTTCCAGAAAGCTTAATTTATCAATCCAAGATTTCACGAAGGCTTACTGTATCATTCCATGATTTCCAGAAAGTTTACCTCATCAGGCCATGATTTCCAGCAAGTTTACTTTATCAATCCAAGATTTCGCGACAGCTTACTTAATGGATCCAAGATTTCCAGAAAGCTTACTTTATCAATCGAAAATCCGGTAAATTTACTTTTGTCAATTAAAGATTTCCAGATGGCTTATTGTATCCACCAAACATTTCCAGAAAGCTTACCTCTTCAATTCATGATTTCCAGGAAGCTTACTTTTAAGTATCAAACTAAGGTTTCCAGAAGTATTTCCTCTTCAATCAATGATTCCCAGGAAGCTTACTTTAAGAATCCATGTCCTCCAGGAAGCTTAATTTATCAACATTATTCCAGAAAGCTCACTTAATCAATCAAAGATTTCCAGAAAGCTTGCCTCATCAGTCTAAGATTTCCAGACAGCTTACTTGGTCTATCGAAAATCCAGGATTATCAATTCAGGATTTCCAGAGAGCTTATCGTATTCGTCAAATTTCTCAGTCAGCTTTTCGTATCCACCAAATTTTCCATAAAGCTTACGTCATCAATTCAAGATTTCCAGAAAGTTTGCTCTATTGCTCCAAATTTTCTAGAAAGCTTACGTCATCAGTTCAAGATTTCCAGAAAGCTTACTTGATTGCTCCAAATTTTCCAGAAAGCTTACGTCATCAATTCAAGATTTCCAGAAAGCTTAACTTTATCAATGGAATATTTGCCTGAGCTGATGTTACTGTTTTGGTATTATTGGCAACGGAGAAAACGCCACATTGATTCCTTTGTCAAGGCCGTCGTGGGTAGGTGTTGTGTTTTAATTTGACAGGTCATGTCATTGAAGCTTTTACCCTAATGTCAGTAACAAGGGAGTCTTTGCGTATCCAGCCAGAGCCGGAGAAACTGTCTTCTCGACGGGTAATAACAAACAAACACAGTTCGTTGTGAGTCGAACGAGGGGCTTTCATCTGACGTCATTTGGGCTGGGTACAAAAGGAACGCCTCCACCCCAGTCCCCAAAAGCGGCCCCTTCCCACAGTCTCTCTCTCTCTCTCTCTCTCTCTCTCTCTCTCTCTCTCTCTCTCAAGAGAATGTGACAAGATTATGTTGAGCAATTAGTTGTTCATGTAAATACTGTCTCACCCACCGAGATCCCTTACTAGCAACCCGCCGCGACCACCACCTCCACCCCCACAAGTCTCCCCCCTCCACCTCCTACCCACCCAAAAAATTATTACTTATCATTGAATACATAAGAACTGAAGAAGTATGGATATCCATTTTTTTTACCCATGATGCCTATATATATAATGAAGATAATGCCTATAATCGATCGGGAAAACATTGCATGTATCTTATATCAAACCATATTGCCCAAATGGTTACAGAATAGAGGACAAACTTGCAGAAGGTTGCCAAAACGTGTTATATACGAGAATTTTAAACATTTCCTATATAAAATGTAATGAGATATCAATTTTGTGTATCGATTTTATATAAGTTAAATTACCCCCAGAAGTGTGTGATTACTGAGAAACAAAATGAAAAATAAGTCAGTTTGTTTAAAGTTGACGGGAAATGTTTAATAGAATTCAACAATAACCCATTTTACAGGTGAAATGAATTCTTCATGTTTTGAGCAGAGTAAACGTGCTGTGTTATTACGTTATAAAAGTGACCTTTCAAATGGTAAACAGTATTACTTTCACAGTTTGAATGTATCAGTTCACTGCGTAAATCGACAGGTATTGCTTTGCTTAAATAAAACGGACGCAAAACAATTAAATTTGCTTCACATAGAAAAATGGATCAACCAACTGAGACAATTCAATAAATGCCCTCATTTCATGCTGAAGCAATATCATCACATAAGATTAAACCGGATATTGTTGATATTGTTGATATCACCTGACTTTTGTTATACATTCTAGTCTGCTAATTCAACTGGACTATATTACAGGTAGATTTAATATTACTTCCTTCTTTCCTGCAATACCGGATGTTTTTATTTTATTATTATTCTTAATACCTTTATCCTTGAACTCTGAAGTACCTGTATATATATTTGTAACATATTTAGTCACACGCTTAATATAAAAAAAAAAATCGAATCAGATGAACAGGAAATCAGCTGGTATAATTTAGCTTGAATATGCAAGGAGCATATTCATACAGTAGCTTTATAATATTCATTTAAACAATATACATAATAATGCTTTGAATTCATGAATATCATAAACTATATCCGATGAGCAGTTTGGTAACAAAAATTCACGAATGAAAAGACAAAATCTGCAGCCTTGCTGTGCTGCATACTACGTTCGACCCAATGGCTTATTCAAATGGTGGTGATTAAATGAAAAGATTTGGAGAGTGACAGAGGGAACGGAGGACGTTTGTGTAAAGGTCAAATGGATAGAGAGAGAGAGAGAGAGAGAGAGAGAGAGAGAGAGAGAGAAGAGAGAGAAGGAGGTGTTGGGGAGATACTTTTGACTCCACCATCCAGGGAGCTTATAGGAAGTCTAGATACACTGTACGAACTACATAGAAGACACTTGAGAGAGAGAGAGAGAGAGAGAGAGAGAGAGAGAGAGAGAGAGAGAGAGAGAGAGAAGGGGGTGTTGGTGAGATACTTTGAGACTCCACCCTCCAGGGAGCTTATAGGAAACCTAGATATACTGTACGAACTACATAGAAGACACTTAGGAGAGAGAGAGAGAGAGAGGAGAGAGAGAGAGAGAGAGAGAGAGAGAGAGAGAGAGAGAGCAGGGGGTGTTGGGGAGATACTTTTGACTCCAATACTTTTGAATTCACCCTTCAGGGATCTTGTAGGAAGTCTAGATTCACTGTGTTTGAACTGAATAGAAGACACTGGAGAGAGAGACCTTACAGACATTACAAACCTAACAGTACATCTTCCGGTATATTTTGCATCTTCCAATCTTGGATGGTCTGGGATGCAGCTTAGATATTTGTCGAGCTTATTCTTAAACACATCTACGCTCACTCCTGATATATTCCTCAGATGAGCTGGCAACGCATTGAATAGACGCTGCATTATCGATGCTGGTGTGTAGTGGATTAATGTCCTGTGTGCTTTCCTTATTTTTCCTGGTACAGTTTTGGGCACTATTAATCTACCTCTGCTTGCTCTTTCTGATATTTCTAGCTCCATGATGTTTTCGGCTATTCCTTCTATCTGTTTCCATGCCTGAATTATCATGTAGCGTTGTCTTCTCTTTTCTAGACTATATAATTTTAAGGTTTGTAGTCTTTCCCAGTAGTCAAGATCCTTAACTTCTTCTATTCTAGCTTCTTCTATTCACTCTCTATTTTGTGCAATATCCTTTTGATAGTGTAGGTACCATATCATATTGCAATATGCAAGTGGACTATGAACATATGTTTTATAAAGCATAATCATGTGTTCAGCTTTTCTTGTTTTGAAGTGCCGTAACAACATTCCTATTTTTACTTTACATTTTGCCAGTAGAATTGCTATTTGATCATTGCATAACATGTTCCTATTCATCATCACACCAAGGTCTTTAACTGCTTCCTTATTTGTGATTGTCTCATTATTAGGTCCCCTATATGCATATAGCTTTCCTGCTCTGTCTCCGTAATTTATTGATTCAAATTTATCAGTTAGATACCATCCTATTTACCTCTGCCCAGTCGTATACTTTGTTAAGGTCTCTTTGTAGCGCGTTCCTATCTTCATCACAAGTAATTTCTCTACTTATTGTTGTGTCATCGTCGAAACTACTCACAACCGAGTCCTTAACATTACTGTCTATGTCTGCAATCATAATAACAAACATTAATGCAGCTAACACCGTACCTTGTGGCACACCGGATATTACCTTAGCTTCATCCGATTTCTCATCGTTTGCAATAATTATCTGTTTTCTGCAGGAGAGAGAGAGAGAGAGAGGAGAGAGAGAGAGAGAGAGAGAGAGAAGGGGGTGCTTGGGAGATACTTTAACTCCATTCTTCAGGGAACTAGGAAGTCTAGATACACTGTGTATGAACTGCTTAGAAGACACTTGGGAGAGAGAGAGAGAGAGAGAGAGAGAGAGAGAGAGAGAGAGAGAGAGAGAGAGAGAGAGAGAGAGAGAGACTAGTTTTGGAAATCCACATGTGAGAAATTGGTACATATCATACGTCCAAGGAAACAGAGGGAAAACTCCACATTGTTCGTAAAACAAGGCGAAATGAAAATAACATTCAGTGTTCCAAAGCTATTTTAAATTCCTCTGAGTAAACTCCCACTCACCTAGAAATCCGTGAGGAATTTTGTTCTACATTCTCTCTAAATATAAATAAATAAATAAATGAAAAAGAAAAATGAATAAAAATCAATAAAACCGAAATAGCGAATATCTTTGTTTTTCCAAAAATGCAAATAGGAAGTCATCGAATTTAATAACGCCAGGATTTAGTCAGCAGCCAGGAATACATACGAGGGGAATGAAATTTCTCTCTCTCTTCTCTCTCTCTGTATTCGGTTACAAAGCTTTTACCGAGGGACAGAATGATGTGATTGTATTGCAGCAACCCGTTAGATCACCCTTGGGCAAGTTGCACAATGTACTAGTCTTCTTACTTTGGTTGTTTTTACACAACCTTGTCGTGGATTGTGTATTCAAAGTCTAAGGGATCTCCCGTCAAAATAGTGGCAGGTTTGGACAGCTTTACTCGGCCAGAAATTAATTCATAATCTACCAATCTACCAGACAGTAGCCATTATGACTCCAGTGTTTTTAAACTGCCTTTGATTATCAGAAATTTCTGTTACAATTTCTGGTATCCTTGATTATCAGAAATTTCTGTTACAATTTCTAGTATCCTTTATTATCAGAAATTTTTCTTACAATTTCTGGTAACCTTGATTATCAGAAATTTGTTTCAATTTCTGGTACCTTGATTATCAGAAATTTGTTACAATTTCTGGTCTCCATAGAGCCTATAAAAATATACAGAATTGTCGACGGTTTCAGCTGTCTTTTATCATGCTATTCAGGGAGATGCTTCCATATAAAGGGAAATCAGTAGCCACAGAAACATCGAGTATCCATTGAAATTGCCTATGTGTGTGTACTCCAAAGACTTCAGTGAGATATTCTTTGCTTTTGAAGAGCGGCTAAATCAATCACTATTCCTGATGTTAGCTGTTTTTATCAAGCCATTCAAGGAGTTAATTTCCCATTAAGGGGATTGGGGGCTGGATAGCCCATTAAAACATCAAGCATCCACAGGATTTGCCCAGATGCGTAGCCCAAAGACTTCAGTGCAATATACTTTGCTGGAAAGGAAGCAAAATCGACCACTGTTCATGCTGTTAGCCATCTTTTTAACTAGACTTTCAAGGAGGTACTTCTGCACATGAAGGGGGACTGGGTAGCCACATAAAAGGGGACTAGGTAGTCCAAGGCAACATTTGGTGTCCATAGACCTTACGCAGAAGTCCAGCCCAAAGACGTCAGTGAGATATTCTCTGCTTCGGAAGATAGTCCAAATCAACCACTCATTTTTTTCCCTGCTGAGGCGACCATATTGTCCTCCTTCAAGCAAGACTCAGTGGTAACGACCCCCATTCATTCGTCATTCAGAGCCTTGCAATTGAACTGCAACTGACTGAAAGCACACTGATGAAGCCCGGATGTTTGTCCTGGGGAGCTGTAACCACCACCATCATCATCACCTAACTTAGGTCCCTTATTGAGCACTGAACCAGGCTAAACGCAGGACTTTGAAGAGGAGGGGGAGGAAATGAAAGGCATCACCTAAAAGATGGTGGTTTTGGGTGCTCTATATTTGTGAACCAGGAGGAAATAAAAGAGGAAGAAGAAGAAGAAGATTGCTGTCGTCATGAACAATTGTATGTTTCTGTTTTGAGTTTTCTTGACGAGGCCATTCTGCGAAGTCTCTTATCTTCTTTTGGTTTAGTGAATTTGAACTGCAATGAAATTCGAGTTAATGTTATTATGGGACATACTTTTAATAGGATGTGTTTGTGAAGTTAAGAAGTTAAAACGTATTTGGAGTATTATACACGTTTAAGCAAACACTTTCAGAGATAATTCTGTGTGTGTGTGTGTGTGTGTGTGTGTGCGTGTGTGGAAATAAGAGTTTGTCAACCTTGTTTTGCTGTTGTTAGGGCTATTTCGCTGATTGGTTGTCATCATTTTCCCGAAATAAAATCTCCCTGTTTTTCTTGAGCTCACTTTTCGGTCTGTCTTTTACTTTTTTATTTTATTTTTGTTTTTTATTTTTTGTCTTTTAAAGTAATTTCGTCAATTGCTATTTTTTCCATTTTTATTATTTCTGTTTCTTTGGAACGTGTCTTTAACTATTTTCGGAGTTCGTATGAACTGCCATTTTAGGTTTTCTTTTTTTATTCATTTTTCATATTTTTTCCTTTTTCTTGCGTTTTAAAATATTTTCATCAAAATTATTTTCTTTTATTTTTTGGTTCCATACTTCAGAAAAGTGTATTGTTTTATATTTAAGAGTTTGAACTAATTTTCATTTTGTTTTTTGAGGTTTTTATTTTTGTTTTTCTTGTTGTTTTGTGTGTAATTTCAAGTGATTTTTTTTCTTTTTATACAGACGAACTAAAAAAAAGCATAAAAACTCTGGCCAGATAATTCATGCATTTCATGATTTTTAATTAGTTTTTATACATATAAGCTTTTATCATTCAATTTCGATATTTATTCATGATATATTTAGTTTACAATTCGTAATAGGTAATTACCTAACAAATACACACTCACGCAATTTCAAATATTATGGGCAGACCACTACATTAGCCAAAATACCATCAAACCCATACGCATATATTTTCGGGAATTCAACGCTCAGTTGATCATAATACATTTGTCGTAAATTTCTCATTCTATTTGTTAAAGAGAGCGAGAGTGGGGAAACTAAGTTCATTAATTTTCGTTATGACGACGTTGAAATAATTTTAACGAAGTGAAAAATATCATTCATTAGCGCAAATCATTATAATTATAATTAGTTTCACTCTTAAATAATTTATTTTTTTTACTCGAAATGTTATTAAGTGGCCGGCGTGATAATCATGTAGCTTTTCCCCTGGTGTTCAGTAATTACTCTGGATTATATTTCATTTTTTTTTGAGAAATATTCGGTATCTAGCCACAAATAAGGCAGTAGATCTACTTTTTTAAAGTGGTGATATTCAGGGAACAAATGAGCAGGAACAGAGTCCCAGAGCTCAGCAAAAGTTAGTCATTACTCTTGAATTATTTTGTTTTGAAGTAAATATTTTTGGAGATTTAACCTTGAATAAGGCAATAGATCTGCTTTTTATAGGAAGATGGTTATACTCAGGAAACATATAAGCAGGAACAGAATAAGAGAGCTTAGCAAAAGCTAGTAATTACACTGGATTATTTTATTTTAAGTTAAGAATATTGTTAATATTCAGGAAACACGTGAGCATAAAAAAATTCTAGAGCAAAGTAGGAGCGATAAACAGTTAGGGAAAACTGTCTAATATAGGACTTAACCACGAAGAAATCAATAGCTGGTGATAGGAAACGCATAAGAAGCGAGAGAATTCCAGACCACTATTAAATGGATAAAATAATTACTGAAAACTATGTATAATCTGAGGCTTGCCTATTTCCATGAAGTTCTCATATGAAGAGGCGGCTTATTGGGTGTTACGAGGCGCTGCTTTAATGAAATGTAATTTATTTAGCAAATACAACTGCTTATCAGTTCTGTCTATTATACTGACGTACTCAATTTCCATTTCACAGTCTGAATTAATCTTCCACATTCGATTTCAGGAAACCATGATATAATATTCTAAATCCCTTTGGTGAACTGTGTAATTACTATTCATATCACCGCTAATGAGCTGATTTTTATTTTATTAATCTGATGGGAATATGTTAGGGAAATGGGCAGCATAATCAGTGCTGAGTATTCCAAATTGGGGTATGGTATTGTTCGAAACTTATATGATGAATTTAACACATTTTGTTGTAGAATTCAGTAGAAATTATATACCTTGAACATAGAAAAATTCACGGTCATTTTCTTTAACGGATACGTGATAAGTTTTGCCAGCTTTTGTTCCGAAACTGTCCGACAATCTTTCGATCTTACAAGAAACCGGTAGAAAATATATACATTAAACAAAATAATAATTTATGGTAGTATTATTCAGTATTATTCAAAGGTTACATGATTAGTTTTGCCAGAAAGTTTTGTTCCAAAACCGAGCTAGTGACTGTCTGTTTAATATATATATATATATATATATATATATATATATATATATATATATATATATATATATATATATATATATATATAATATATATATATATATATATATATATATATATATATTCTCCTCTTTGTTGCAAGAAATCAGCAGAAATTATATACTTTTAACCAAAATATGATTTATGGCAATTTTCATAAACAATTTATGATTAATTTTGCTAGATTTATTTCCTGAAATTGAATAAGAATTGTGTTAAAAATTAAAATATATTCTCCTTGTGTTGTAAGTCAATATCATTAGTTTAAATTCAAGTATTTTGTAATAATTAGCAATAGAATTTCTGTACATTTTGAGTAAGTTTGTGAATAAACCCAAATACAACATTCAGCTGAAATCACATTACCATCAGGAGCAGGGTATTAAAAAGAGCGTGAACCCCCCTCTAACAAAGGTCAGTGCATGATACAATGCGGAATTTAAAAATGCTCCAAATGAACCGACTATATTATCAATTAGGGACAATTATCATTAATTCCACAGGAAAAATATTTAGCTCTCCTTTTAAAATTCGAATCAGTGTCACGCGTTATAATAATTATAGACTATACCCTGCAACAATGCATCCCATTATTGCAATTAGTGTGTATTTTACCATTTTATATTAGCACTGGCTGTCGGCTGTAGTCAGTAGGATTTATTTGCAATGGCATAACCCAATATTGAGTAAATAATTTATATATCAAATTTTATTTTTAATCAAAACAATATCACTTTTGCTACGAGAGTGGGAACTATCGTATCACGTGACTATTGCAATGAATATCAATCTCTTTTTTTTAAGTTTGTTGATTTACCTGAAATTGAAGAATAACACGAGAAATTATAATGAAAATATATCACTTTACTTACAGTTTTGTCTATTTATTTATTCGTTTAGTTTTATCTTATATAGAATTAATCTCATTCTTTCTGTATTTCCCATTGTCTTGGGCTACTTTTTTCTAATAGACACTGTAATATTCTTTGGAAGATTGAATTTCAAGTCAGTGGCTCCTTTGGTGGGCTTGTTCCACATGAATGATGTTCATCTTCGGAATAATAATAATAATAATAATAATAATAATAATAATAATAATAATAATAATAATAATAATAATAAGTATAGAGGACTGCGTCAAACATCGAGAAAACAGAGCACTGGTGGCAATATCTAAAAAGCCAGTGAAGACGAGTGGCTAAAGAGTGCATGGGAAAAGAAGGGACTAATAAAAGTAGACGAAGACCCAGAAATATACAGAGACAGGAGAATGACAGACAGAACAGAGGACTGGCACAACAAACCAATGCATGGACAATACATGAGACAGACTAAAGAACTAGCCAGCGATGACACATGTCAATGGCTACAGAGGGGAGAGCTAAAGAAGGAAACTGAAGGAATGATAACAGCGGCACAAGATCAGGCCCTAAGAACCAGATATGTTCAAAGAACGATAGACGGAAATAAACATCTCTCCCCATATGTAGGAAGTGCAATATGAAAAATAAACCATAAACCACATAGCAAGCGAATGCCCGGCACTTGCACAGAACCAGTACAAAAAGAGGCATGATTCAGTGGCAAAAGCCCTCCACTGGAGCCGGTGGAAGAAACATACAGCTACCTTGCAGTAATAAGGGTGGTACGAGCACCAACCTGAAGGAGTGATAGAAAACGATCAGGCAAAGATCCTCTGGGACTATGGTATTCAGAAATGGATAGGGGTGATACGTGGCAAACAGACAGACGTGACGTTGATTGACAAAGTCAAGAAGAAAGTATCACTCATTGATGTCGCAATACCATGGGACACCAGAGGTTGAAAGAGAAAGAAAGAGGGGGAAAAAAAAAAAAAAGGGAAAAAAATGGATAAGTATCAAGATCTGAAATAGAAATAAGAAGGATATGGATATGCCAGTGGAAATCGTACCCATAATCATAGGAGCACTAGGCACGATCCCAAGATCCCTGAAAAGGAATCTAGGAAGACTGGAGGCTGAAGTGGCTCCAGGACTCATGCAGAGGAGTGTGATCCTAGAAACGGCGCACATAGTAAGAAAAGTGATGGACTCCTAAGGAGCAGGATGCAACCCGGAACCCCACACTATAAATACCAGCCCAGTCGAATTGGAGGACTGTGATAGAGCAAAAACCCAAAAAAAAAAAAAAAAAAAAAAAAAATAATAATAATAATAAGGATATGGGACATGCCAGTGGAAATTGTACCCATTATCATAGGGAGGCACTAGGCCACGATCCCAAGATCCCTGAAAAGGAATCTGGAAAAAACTAGAGGCGAATTAGCTGCAGGACTCATGCAGAAGAGTGGTTCTAGAAGCAGCAAACATAGTAAGAAAAATGATGGATCTAAGGAGCAGGATGCAAACCCGGAACCCCCCACATATAAATACCACCCAGTCGAATTGGAGGACTGTGATAAACGACAACCCCCCCCCCCCCCCCGCCAAAAAATCAAAATTAATTATAATAATAATAATATAATAATAATAATAATAATAATAATAATAATAATAATAATAATAATAATAATAATTTTTCGCCAAATTTTCGTATTCTCGCTTCCCTCGACAAAATCTTTTTAGATAGCAAGATTTATAAAACAATTGCCTCAGCAGCGCAGAAATATGCTGAACGCTTAAACATTTTGTTTCCTGAATAATTCAATGATTGTTCCTTCAGAGCAGAAGTCCCACAGATTTCTAGTAATTTTTAATTTTTCCAAAGAAAACTTTGTTTTGAGTGAAAAAACAATTTTTATTCCGTGTTGTTTATTTTGCGACTATTTTCCTTTTATGTTATCTGCTAATGTAACTGGAATGGGAGTGGAAGTGGGAATAGTTTCTCTATATATTATATGATATATATATATTATATATATTTATAATATATATATTATTATATATAATATATATTAATATATTAATGATATAATATATAACTAATAATCGGGTTGAAGAGGCCAACGTTTTCAAGACAATGGTCCCCCTCATTTTCGGGAATGGTTATAAAAAACCGCAAAACCAAAAATACATTAAATTACAAACTTGTCCAGCCAGATTAAACATAAATTTGTTTACATACAAATAAGCAAGGCGAGAAAAAAATATAAAAATAAAACAAATAAAATAAAAATAAAAATAACTCAAACACCCAATGTATTAAACACTAAGTGAAAACATTTTTTTAAATATAACACAAACCATTACAACCAATAGTTCCGGATTGCCTGAAACCCGCCTGTCAGAGCGTAGAAGGAAATCGAAGATAACCAAGGAAAGAAGAAATGATTGGGGGCGGTCTAAGCAACTGTAAATAATGGAACCTACTGGTAGTTTTTGTTTATTCAAGTTTTTGGTTTGGAAACAGGTGGCTTAATGGCCAAGGACTTCGAGTTATAGGGAGTTTGGTTTTCAGTACGGGGATAGATAATTTATCTTTAAAATCATCGTAGTTGATTCTGCATTTGCAATATTTTGTGCATGGTTTCTTAATTTATTTGAAAGCTCTGGACCTAGAAACGTCTTCATCCCTGTGCGATAACTAATGCCTATTGTGTGAGTCCACATCGTACTTTGAGCAGTCGGCGAGTGCTTCCAACGTAAGTCCCTGTTCCGTTGCACCAGACAGCAAGTATAGCCAAGTAACTAGGTTCAGAGACCGCATCAAAGTAGGTAGTTTTTTCTTTTTTTTTCCTTCGTGTCGAAAAAGAAATCCCCGCCTATTGGTTTTTATGGGATTCCTTATTGATGAATTTCGCATCAACTGCTTGGAAATGGTTTGTTCATTATCTTCCTCAATTGTTTGGTATAAATTGAGATATCATAAGTGTATTGGAAGCTAACATAAAAATATTTTAATTTATTAGAAGCTATATGTACTGGTTTTATCTTCGACTCCTTCTCGCTCCCTGACAGGCCTTTCAGCAATCCGAACCCTCTGGTTGGTCAAGGTTTGTTTTTATAGTTTAAGAAAAATTAAAAAAAATTTTACTTAGTGTTTATTAAATTGTGGTTTTTCGGTATTTTTATTTTTTTTTTAATTTTTGTATTTTATATTTTTTGTTTCCCTCGTGGTTATTTTAATGTTAACCAATTTATTTTTGTTAATTCTTGCTGGACGAAGTTTTGTAATATTTGTAATTTTCGGTTTTTTATAGCCTTGAAAAATGATGACCATAGTTCTTGAAACGTTTGGCAACAATAAAGCAACCCAACCAATGTATGGAGCTGTTTTTGGCCTCTTTCACCTCTGGGTGATATATATATATATTTATTATATTTCTAATATATATATATATCTAGTGTCTATATATATATATATGTATATTTGTATATATTTCTATAATCTTAATATATATTCTATCTATATTAATATATTATATATATATATATAATATATAATTAATAATATAATTTATATTTATATATATGTAGTTGGTGAGTGGCTTAAACCTACCGTAAGACTGCTTCGGGGGTTATGTTTGGAACCTCTGTGACCTTTTTCTTAGGAGCAATATGGCTTTAATGGGCTGGTACAAATTAACAGCTCTGAGGGCTCACTACAGGCCTAGCAAGCCTGGTTGAGCTGCTATAAATTGCTTCATGAACCGGCACGACTTACTTTTCAGGAACAGACCCATTGATCAAGGAGGATGCCCGGGCCACATCCTGAACTCTGGAATGTTTTGATTGGACAGGACAGGGAAATAAATCTTTGTTTGGGATTAGGAACAATTATCTAAGTTAACTTTTAGAGGTAAGGTAGGAGGGGAGGTAAATCATGATGATGGAGGAAAGAAAAATATACATTTTTTGGGGTTGTTGTAAACCCGTTTAAACCACCCAGGAGAGGGAACAAAAGTTATTGCATGAACAATTACCATTATTTTGCAACAAAGGGGTGTAAGACCGCTCACGACAACGGAGTAGGTTTTTATTTGTGAGTGAAGAGCTTAGCTTTGAAAAATTTCGTCATCTAGAATTCAATGTTGATAGGATTTATTTTAGGTATTTTCCTTCCTTAAAGTTAGGAAACATTTCAAGCCAGCAAATTAATTCAGGAGTGTAATGCACCACAGCATGGTCCGCCCTCAAGAAAAAAGGAAAAGGACGAATTCTAACAGACATCTATCAGAAGTAAAATATTTCTGTCCCATATGTAGAGATCCATTAATACTAATTGGTAGATATTGAATGGACATATTGGGCAAGTACAGGACATGGCATAGAGAGCATGATTTATTAGCATTTTAGCATTGGAGCACAGAAATAGATGAACGGAGAAAACATAATTGGCTTTTTGCATACTAAACCCGCCAATGTCCTATTAACTGACCCTTTCTATAATCATCGAGACCAAGCCCACAAGTGGACGTGGTACCGCTGGAACTCGGCTTTATGGAGTCATATGCTGAAAAATCATGATTGATATGGCAACTAAACAACAATAACAAAAACTATGGTCTGAGATGTAAAAATCATCCCCTCTGTGTCCATTCGATCAGATCACCGTGGCGTTCTCTTAATTAAATTAAAGATGATAAAACCCAAACCCAAACCAATTAAAAGCCAAGTGAGAAAAGAAAGATTTATTTTAGAGAATATTGAGAGAAGAGGAGTGCTTTTAGTTTAGATCTCCAAAACGAAACATAAGTAGAGCTAAACAAATGCAACAGGAGAGCAATTACCCAAATGAAAAATGGAGACACTTTGTTATAATGGCTGGTAGTTGGGTGCTGCTAAAATAACTTACAGTGCAAAAAAAAGAAAAAACGATTTCGAGGTAGGAGGAAAAAAACAAACTGCTTGGTGGACCCCCAACACTAAAAAGGCCGCTTGTTGCAACAAATGGAAACTCTTCAAAGAAAATGGATGAAACTTTGAATTTTGGAAGATTCACAATAACTAATAAACGAACAGCGTCGAGAGAAACCGGAAAAGAATAAAAGCTCAAACAAAAGGAAAGAAACATGGAAAGAAATATGGCAAGAACGATTCTGGGAAATGCTCTCCAAGGTACCAGAAAACTTATCTATAGCACTGCCAAAAACTATAGGAAAGGGAAGCCCACCACCCACTTATTGTAATCAAAGACCCTATTTGGATTTTGAGACCAATTTTAACTGAACCCCGGAGAAATTGAATTAGGATGGAAACATCAACTTTTGAAACACTACTAAACAACGGAAACAATGACCTTGAAGAGCATGTAGAAAATTTTTGGATGTGGTTGGGGATGCAAAGAACCCTGACATCAACAACACGTGGAGTTAAAAAATGCTCTTCAGAGGAATGAGAAATGGTAATGGCCCTGGTAGTGGATACAATACCTGCAGAAGCTCCTTAAAAACATGGGGGGAGGAATGGGAGTCCATCTGGCTTGCTAAGCGTAATCGACATACTCTGGAATGGGCAAATGCCAACCTGAAGAGGACTAGGGGGAGAAGAAGATCTAATATGCCCAATCTATAAGAAAGGTGAAACCCAGACAAATTTGCAGCAATGAATTAAGAGGGAAAAAATCATCCCTAATGTCCACATGCTTTTAAAGTATATGAACAGAATACTTGAAAGACTAAGATTGAGAGGATATGTTGAACCAAAGCTGGTGAATGGCCAAAAACGGTTTTCGTAACCAGGAATAGGGACAACTGATTATGTTTTTCCCTCCCTCAAGATTATAAAATTTTTGGAAGAGACTGGGTGGGATGGGACAAGGGATCAGATATATTTGCTTTTATAATAGATCTATAAAAGGTCTTTTGATAGAGTAACCAATAATGAAAATATGGGATGCCCCTAAAGTAAAATAACCCTTACTATGGGAATCCCTGAGAAACTTATAAGAGCAATTTTATAACACCTAAGACATGGACTAAAATCAAAACTCATATCCGAGTAAAAGAACAAATCAACGATAAATGAAGACCTGGTTTTGAAATAAAATCAGGAAGTAAGACAGGATGGCAGCGTTCCTTTTCGCCACTTTTTTTCTTTTTATATTGTTTTCTTAAGATTAAACATGTAATGAAGGGAACTAGGGTTCGGAGGTGAAGCTGGCAGAATATAGACCATCAACCTTATGTAATGCACGATGACCATGCTAATGATGCCCCTCAGCGCAAAGACTCTCCTCCAAGAAAACGTTCAACAACTGGAACGCGATTCTTAACAGCTAATGGAATGCGGATCAACAAGAACAATACAGAAATCATGCACCTATCACGAACCCCAAGAATTAAACGTATATGTAAAGTAATTAAAGGTCAGACATTGAAAACAGTGTAGAAAATTTTCAAATACTTTGGAGGTAGAGTTTGTGACCAAAACGATTCAAAATTGGAAATTTTTAACTACCGCGAATTACAGAAATTCCAAAAGTAACAATCTTGTAATCCTGCTCTAAAATTCTAATGGAAACTAAATAACTACCCAACTAGTAAAGGCTTCTAATCTGCTCTAAAAAACTAAAACTTAAAGCTAATGAAAACAAATAAACTAAAAACTTAAATCTAAAACAAAACTAACCCATAAACTCTAAACTGCAAATAAAAACACCAACAATGAAACAGAAATATTACCTTGTCAAAGTGAAAACCATAATATACCTCTCTATTTTAAGACCAATATTGACTTATGGCCATGAATCATGGACATTAACATCAAGAACTAGAAGCCAACTTCAAGCAGCTGAAATGAAAGCCCTAAGACTCATAAAAGGTGTAACAAGACTAGATAGGCTACGAAATGAAGACATTAGAAGAGAACTGGGAGTGGAGGGGATACTAGATTTTGTGGAGAGGAGGACAGCTTAGATGGTTTGGACACACCAAAAGAATGGAGGAGGAGCGATATCCTATAAGGTTTTTGGAATGGACACCGGAAGGAAGGAGACCGGTTAGGAAGACCAAAAATGAGATGGCTACAAAACTATAGAGAGGGGAGTAAGAGGAGAGGCTCTAGTTTGCGGGAAGTTGATGAGATGAGGCTCTATGATGATCGCTAAGAATGGAGACTGTTCCTGAAGCAGGACGACTGACCTGCCTGGAGGCCTACCTGGCGTCTGGTGAGAAAGGTGAGAATATATATATATATATATCATATATTATATATATATATATATATATATATATTATATATATATATATATATACTATATATATAAGATGATAGATATATATATATATATAAATATATATCTATCATCTATCTATCTAGTATCTATCTATCTATATATATATATATATATATATATATATATATATATATATATATATATATATATTATAGATAGATAGATAGATAGATAGATATTATAAATATATATATATATATATATATATATATATATATATATATATATATATATATATCTATCTATCTATCTATCTATCTATCTATATATATATATATATATATATATATATATATATATATATATATATATATATATATATATATATATATATATATCACAGGTGAAGAGGCAAAACAGCTCAATACATTGGGTTGCTTTATTGTTGCCAACGTTTCAAGACTATGGTCTCATTTTCAAGGCTATAAAAAACCGAAAATACAAATATTACAAACTCGTCCAGCAAGATTAACATAAATTGTTACATATAAATAACCACGAGAAAAAATATAAAATAAAAATAAAAAAAATAAAAATACCTAAAAACACAATTTAATAAACACTAAGTAAAATTTTTTTTAATTTTTCTTAAATATAAAACAAACCTTACAACCAGAGGTTCGGTTGCTGAAAGGCCTGTCAGAGCGAGAAGGAGTCGAGATAACCAGTACATCTAGCTTCTAAATTAAAATATTATGTTAGCTTTCCATACACTTATGATATCTCATTTATACCACGATTGAGGAAGATAATGAACAAACATTTCCAAGCAGTTGATGCGAAATTCATCATAAGGAATCCAAAAACCATAGGCGGATTCTTTCGACACGAAGGAAAAATGCCTACTTTGATGCGGTCTGACCTAGTTTACTTGTATACTTGCTGTCTGTGCAACGAACAGACTTACGTTGGAAGCACTCGCCGACTGCTCAAAGTACGATGTGACTCACACATAGGCATTAGTTACCGCACAGGGATGAAGCTTTCTAGTCCAGAGCTTTCAAATATAAGAAACCATGCACAAATATGCAAATGCAGAATCAACTACGATGATTTTAAGATAATTTTATCTATCCCTAATGAAAACCAACTCCCTATACTCGAGTCCTTGGCCATTAAGCACCTCGATATATATATATATATGTATATATATATATATATATATATATATATATATATATATATATATATATATATATATATATATATATATCGAGTTACAAATGTCCTTTAATATCTAATTCGCTCTAACCTCGTAATTAATATAATTTACATATATTTTTTTTTAACCGAGGGGGAATGATTAATTTGCGATAATAGAATTGGCGGCCGACAGGCGCGAACCATCGACCTCTCAATTCCAGGACTGGCAGTGAAGCCTTAAACAACCCCGCGGGGTTGTTTAAGGCTTCACTGCCAGTCCTGGAATTGAGAGGTCGATGGTTCGCGCCTCGGCCGCCAATTCTATTATCGCTTAATAAATTCCCCCTCGGTTAAACATATATGAAAATATATTAATTACGAGGTAGAGCGAATTAGATATTAAAGGACATTTGTAGCTCGATATATGCATATGAATCACTGTAGTGTGATAGACTTATATATATAAATAATATATATATATATATATATATATATATATATATATATATATATATATATATATATATATATATATATATATATATATATATATAATCTGAACAAAGTAGCCGATATTTCGAAGTGAATCATAATTGACCTCAGAATTTTAAAAAATGCATACGGACAAAATACTAACTGCATAATTTCACTTGAAATACCTATCAGAATTTGACAGACTGTAATCCCCAATGAAAATCCCATTTGATACGTCTGTACAAAGCTTCAAATCCTCCTTGATACACGGCCTAATTATTACTCATTTAACGATTCATGAGCTTACATTTTATGAACAAAAAATGATTGTAATACGCTCGAATGAATTAATTTAATATTCTCTATCTCGCATACTCAATAATGGGTTGGACTGTCGTCTGAAGCCTACTTATCAGGTTTTGAATTTCCAGGTTTGGAATGGCAACGCAAATATAGATATATATATATATATATATATATATATATATATATATATATATATATATATATATATATATATATATATATAAAATATATATATATATATATATATATATATATATATGTATATATATATATATATATATAAAAATCATTGTTTGAAAACTGTCATCGTCAGTTTGAGGAATGAATGTTATTCCTGATCTAGAAAGATTAATAATTATATTTGTGACAAAAAAAAATATTTCTAGCAAGTCTTTATTACGAATTTTGATGAAGTTTTTTAAATTTTTTATTTTATGGATGAGTTTAAACTTTTGAATTCGTGATAGGTTGAACATTCATTAAATTAGGGAAAAGTAACGATAATCTTCATTTATGCTTTATTTTTAAACGAAAATAATTGCTTTCACTTTGAGAGAGAGAGAGAGAGAGTGAGAGAGAGAGAGAGAGCCAAAAAAAAGAAGGTACAGCTGACCCATTATAGAAATAAATGGTGTTATGTTGACAAAAAATATTGTGAAGAGAGAGAGAGAGAGAGAGAGAGAGAGAGAGAGAGAGAGAGAGAGAGAGAGAGAGAGCCGAAAGGTACGTAGGTACTGATGACCCATTCAAGAAATTTATGGTGTTATGCTAATGCAATAAAGTTTGAGAGAGAGAGAGAGAGAGAGAGAGAGAGAGAGAGAACCCAAAAGTACGAGGGCACTACTGACGAACCATTTCAAGAAACGAATGGCCATTGAAATATAAAACATTTTCAATTACATACTCCACACAGTCCTTCAAACACCATTCCAGTTAATGATGTATACAAACTCTTTTGGAAAATATGCGAACTATTAAATGATGTGGTATTCTAATTGCAGTCGTAATTAGTTCACGAGAGTGATAAGGCTACACGGGGTAATTAGCCTGAACCATTTTAATTACGGTGATTATTATCATAAATTCGTTTGCCAGTGTACTTTAGGTTATACGATTAAAGTTGTACCAATAGCGTCCACCTAACCGATATTATTCAGCTAGGCTACGTAAAGTTTTTAGGCTATATATATATATATATATATATATATTATATATATATATATATATATATATATATATATATATACATATATATATATATATATATATATATATATATATATATATATATATATATATATATATATATATACATATATATATATATATATATCTATATATATATATATATATATATATATATATATATATATATATATAATATATATATATACTATATATATATATACACACACACACACACACACACACACACACATATATAATATATATATATATATATATATATATATATATATATATATATTTTAACGTGATATTAATCTCGTTTTTATTTGGTAAACGTGTAACCCCAAGCGAACAACGGCTCTCGACCTCTCTCTCTCTCTCCAAGCGATCAACGGCTCGCGACCTCTCTCTCTCTCTCTCTCTCCAGGCGATCCCTCTCTCTCTCCACCTTTTTCTCTCCATTCTGTCAGGTAACCAAAATGAGAGTCAAGTTATATAAAAAATAACTATTTATTTAATAATGGAAAGATAATAAATCAAGTCTAAATCTAGTCTCACAGACTAACTTAACTCAGATAAACCCCCAACATTAAAATGTCTAAAACAGTGATTTGTCACACCAATTGTCTCCCTGTCCCCATAGGACTCTCGGTCCCCCTTTGCCAGAAAAACACGAGAAACACACTTGTTAGCACACATAAGTTTAAAGACAAAGTTAAAGATTAAACATTCTTACAATATGTAACAAGCAATTCCTTTGGCTAAAGTAATTTGACACTCACCCATGGCAGCTGGAATATCTCACTCACTGATAAATAAAAACACTTTGGCATCCTCTATCGTGGCTTTGCCTTCCTCCCACAAATCTTTGTGCAAGTCTCCCACAGACTTGGCTAGTGATACATTATCAAAGGAAGAGGCGCACACGCACATATGAATGCACACTTCGTTAACACCTCATATTACTGGCTACCACCAGTTTCCCAAAGGCACTTTGAAAAGACCCATGAACTGACGAACATTGACTCGCCTAATTATGCAGTTTCATGTCAAGCCATCACAGAAATAATTTATCAGCTTTTTTCGGGTCGTTGCTTCGGCTCTGTTCTCTATGCATTCCAACCCTAGGACTCACAATATATATATATATATATATATATATATATATATATATATATATATATATATATATATATATATATGACTTTTATAAATTGTTCTGTTGCAAACAGTTCCATCTAATAAAAGGAGCCCATAATACGCCCAAAATATAGAAGAGGAGACAGCAACAGTCTCTGAAATATAGTGCTTACTTTCCATATTTTGGCGTTTTGATGGGCTAATTTTCTTAGATATATATCTATAATATATATATATATATAGATATATATACATATATATATATATATATATATATATATATATATATATATTATATATATATATATATATATATATATATATATATATATATATATATATATATATATATATATATATATATACATATAGATATATATATACATATATATATATATATATATATATATATATATATATATATATATATATATATATATATATATATATATATATATATATATATATATATGTATATATATATATATATATATATATATTATATATATATATATATATATATATATATATATACAATATAAATATATATATTTATATTAGCGTATGGATACTATATCTGCCTTAAATCATCAACTCATCTGAATGTTCCTATTCAACGTAAAACACAGTTCACGATTCACAGAAACAAACAACGCATACACAATTAAAAATAATAATACACAATCTCAAAATGTTAGCCAGAAATCAGTACAACCACATTTGGTTTTTATATAGAGACGGAGATCAGAGTAACAAACCTCATTAATCCCTTTGATGGCCGCGTAGAAATATTTTCAGCGAACTGGGAAAACTAAGCATTATGTGAAGTCATGGTGTAAATCTGTGTCACGCAAGATAATTGGGTCCATATAATCCGTAACGTAATTCAGTTCTTTTTACCCACCGCATAAGTTACAAGTTCATAATTATTATCAGTACCAGAGGTCTTTGTTACTTTTGCAACATCAGTGAAAAATGAATGAATGTCGTCGAGGGATTTTAATTATAAAATAATTCCGGGTATAATTATGTATCTGGGAAAATAGAATGGTAATGATGTCACCTGGCAATTGGAGGTGTGTTCATTTGATATCTGTTTTAAATGATAATTATGTTAATTATATTCTGTAAAATATAGTTGCTCAAGGCTTAAATGTATTATACTATATCATACTAGGAAATCACAAAAGTAAGCACCTGATTTAGTTTATTAGCTGAAGCCAGTGGTAATTATTGTAGCATACATGTGTAGTAATCGTTATCTATTTTTGAATTTATATATATATATATATATATATATATATATATATCTATATATATATATATATATATATATATATATATATATATATATATATATATATATATATATATATATATGTAAATAAAGGCATATGCCACGAAGGAAAATAAACAATGGGGTATCCGCGAGATCTTTCGACGTTCAAACGTCCTTTACTTAGCAGAACTGACTTACATGAGGAAATGACAATACACGAAAGGTCGTATAACTGACAGATAGTCATTATAAAGAGATTAGTGCCTAGAAATCCGACACACCTGTAAGATAAGTAACCTTCCCAAACAAGCAAAAACATGGGTAAAATTAAATGTTTAAGACAATCTGCTCAGACACAAGGACAAGGCAACAGGACGCAGCCCCCCTCACTAGATCCGCCTGTTTAAAAGACAGGGGGGACACACTAGTAAGTACACACAATTGTAAAGACAAAGTCAAAAGATTAAATGAAATAGAACATCTTTACAAAATGTTAAGGATACAGTAAGCCACATCTTTGGCTAAAGCACAGTAACTCTTACCCATCTCCAGCTAGAATCTCCAAGCACTTAATAAAGAAACATTGCAGAGCTATCCAGGCTCTTTCTCCCCGTAACTGTCTCCATCGTTCTGGCTAATACCTGCCATTAAGAACGGACATAACTCGTACACGTACACATGAATTCACACTCTTCGTCAACGCCCCAGGTAACTGGTTGCAGCTAGTTTTTAAAGGCACCTTGAACAAGCTCTCACGGCACTGATATGGTTAGGTAAAGAACTTTAACATCACACCACCCAAAAAAAGAGTCAATCAGCATTCTTAAGCTGAGATGTCTTGTCACTTGGACTCTCGGTCTTCAGGGAAGTTGAAAAATGATGAATCTGTACATTCCCCCTTTTTACACACACACACACACACACACACACACACACATATATATATATATATATATATATATATATATATATATATATATATAGAATAGGCATATATATATGATAAATTGAGAGAGAGAGAGAGAGAGAGAGAGAGAGAGAGAGAGAGAGAGAGAGAGAGAGAGAGAGGCGCAGTCCTGAATGTAAGAGAAAAGTAAACGAAGAATAAAAATCATATTAAAAAAACTGAACTCGCTCGAAAACAGATCCATTGTTCCAATGACATTTTAAACTCCATGGAGTTTCTGTGGAGTTAAAAATACAAAAAGAATAAATAAAAGAAAGAGAGAAAAAGGAGTTACTGTGATATGCCTGTGAAAGGAAAAACTAAAAAAAAAATAGAAATTTAAAAAGAGCGACTCTCTTCAGCTTTCTTAAAAGTAACTGTATATATTCATATTTACGAACTCTCTCTCTCTCTCTCAAGCATTAAATTGCACGAAGCCCCCCCCCTCTCTCTCTCTATAAGCATTTACTTTGTACAATCTCTCTCTCTCTCTCTATAAGCGTTACATTGTACGACGGGTCTCTCTCTCTCACTCTCTCTAGAAAACAGGTGCAAAATGTCCATGGAATCAGTTATAATGAGAAGACGATATACGAGGTTTCTCTCTCTCTCTCTCTCAAACAAGTGCAAAATATCCGTGGAGTTACTAATAAACAGAACTCGATCTAGTGGGATATAGGATGTAGGATCTCCTAAGCCTCTGATCACACTGACTAGTCTCTTTCAGGATGTCCTAACGAAGGTCCCTAATGAGGATCTGAGACAGGCTAATAGGACTACTCACAAGATAGAAGAAAAGGATATAATCTTTAATTAAAGACCAGATCCTGAAAATGGTGTATTGGTGTCCTTAGGTCAGAATCCTCGAAAAAGGAATCAAATTGCGGCCTTTATATTTATATATTTCGTATAAATCTCCATTGGGAAGAAATATAGTTTCCTGATCATCTATATATTCAATTGGTTAATATGTTGCATTAGTAAACCATACCTCATACATTCTGTGTTTCATAAACCTTCTGTTTCCTCTTTCGAAAGATCGGTATATTCCTTTGAATCTTGAATTTCTTGCTAAAGGTCCCTGTGGGCTTGAATAGGGTTCATCCCCTTGAATAATAATAATAATAATAATAATAATAATAATAATAATAATAATAATAATAATAATAATATCATTATTATTATTATTATTATTATTATTATTATTATTATTATTATTATTATTATTATTATTATTGTCTGCGATACATTTGAATCCATGTTCCCTTGCTCCCTCTGCTGATTAATATTAATGAATAGCCTCCTGTATGCAATACTTTATTGAGAGAGAGAGAGAGAGAGAGAGAGAGAGAGAGAGAGAGAGAGAGAGAGAGAGAGAGAGCCATATTCGGCGTAAGGTGAATGGCAAACTAACTTGAAATATGAAAATACAATAGATTTTATTTGAGAGAGAGAGAGAGAGAGAGAGAGAGAGAGAGAGAGAGAGAGAGAGAGAGAGAGAGAGAGATATTTGGCGTATGGTGAATAGCATACTAACTTGAAATATCAAAATACAATAGATTTTATGTTTTGCAATAAATGAAAAATTATTTGTTTGTGTGAGAGAGAGAGAGAGAGAGAGAGAGAGAGAGAGAGCCCTCTCGTACAATATAACGCTTGAGAAAGAGGAGAGAGAGAGAGAGAGAGAGAGAGAGAGAGAGAGAGAGAGAGAAATTTTTACTCGCCCCACTGACATTAACTCATTACCGAAAAGAACACAGTCAAAATAACAAAATGCCATAATAACGTCCGTAAAATCTCGCTTTAGTCATTCCTGATATTAATAAGGTACGGGGTACATTACGATGGACATATAAAATTATCTATTCATAAACTAAAGAGGCGCTAAAAGCAACGACGGTAATCCATTAATTTGTACAATGCTGACGGGGCGCGAGGGGGGGGGGGGGGGGGGGGGGGGGGGGGGGGCAATGTTTCAAATTAGTTGAATAATGTCCATTAAGGCCAGCCATAATTAATTTCGCCGGTAAATTTGTCCATTTTTATTTCAAATCGAATCGCTGACACGGGGTGCAGTCTTGTCACCGGACCCAGTTAGGGCAGTCATTGCATAATTTACCAGTTCATTATGAAGACTGACTGTTTAATTTTGAACTTGCAATGATGTCGTACTCATAGACGAGACACTGTATAATCTAGTGTAGTTTTCACTTACTCGGGGGGTAAGCCTTACAAACTACTATGTTGTTATTGTTGTTGTTGTTGTGGGGGTAAGAAGTCTGAAAAAGGTGTTTCGCGTTGAATTAAAGATAAAAGGAATTTTAGATTTTAGTACGTTTTGATTTACGTCAAGTTAGGAATATAATATTTACAACTTCTTCGTGAGGTGAAAATCTTGCACGCACCTCGAGTAAGCTGGAGGTCGGAATACGCCCTGTTAATTTAATTCAAATACTGCTTTGGACCGTTATCATTACAAAGGTAAGAGATGATATTAGTATGCTTATTAGTATAATCTCTTGCTTTTTAAAATTAAGGTTGATTTATCTAGATATTAAGAAATGAAATATTAATCATTTTATTCATTTTTGACTTTTTTCTGATTGTGGAAATATTTGGCTAATTTCATAGTATTTTTTTAAGGTTTTGGAATATCCTCTTAATGTACCAAATTTTGATATATTCAGTTACACACATGACGAGAGAGAGAGAGAGAAGAGAGAGAGAGAGAGAGAGAGAGAGAGAGAGAGAGAGAGAGAGAGAGACTGGAAACGGGGAAGAATGAAAATTCTGTGTAAAAGTAAAAGAAAAATATTAATAAACTTAAATTGCTCAGACCAAATCCGAATTCGGTTGAAATTCGGATAGCGATTTTTATACTGACATTTTGTAGAGCAAAAGCTAAAGGATATTTGAGAGCAAAAAGCTAAATAGGGATTGAAAGCAAAAAGCTATACAAATAATTTGAAAGCATAAAACTAAAAAGGAATTTGAAAGCAAAAAGCTAAAAAGGAATTTGAAAGCAAAAAGCTAAATAGGGAATTTGAAATAAAAAAGCTAAAAAGATCATTTGAAATTTGAAAGCAAGATGCTAAAAGGATAATTTCATTAATGTTAAAAATGGAATTTGAAACCAAAGAGCTAAATAGGAAATTTTAAAGCAAAAGGCTAAAAAGATCATTTGAAAGCAAAAAGCTAAATAGGGAATTTCAAAGCAAAAAGCTAAATTGGGGATTTGAAAGCAAAAAGCTAAATAGGAAATTTGAAAGCAATAACCTAAAAACGGAATTTGAAATAAAAAAGCTGAATGGAATTTGAAATAAAAAAGCTAAAAACGGAATTTGAAATAAAAAAGCTAAAAAGATCATTTGAAATCAAAAAGCTAAAAAGGGAATTTGAAATAAACAAGTTAAAAAGATCATTTGAAAGAAAAAAGCTAAAATGATCATATGAAAGCAAAAAGCTAAAAAGATAATTTGAAAGCAAAAAGCTAAAAAAGGTAATTTGAAAGCTAAAAAGGGAATTATAAGCAAAAAGCTAAAAAGATCATTTGAAAGCAAACAGCTAAAAAGCGAAAGTCTGCTTAAATTAAAAGCTGGGATTTTGGTATTCAGTAATAATAGGATTCATTCAGCTTAATCATTGATTTTAAATTGCCTAAAAGGAGTTTCTTCTCTGTCTGTCTGTCTGTCTGCCTGTCCCTCTCTCTCTCTCTCTCTCCATTCTCCTTCTCCCTTCTCTCCCTTCCCTCGCCCCCTTCCCTCCCTCCCCCTTCCCAACTCCTTCCAACCCTCTCCCAGTCATCCCTGACAATAAGATCCTACACGTCATAACGAAAAGGTCTCCATCACTCGAAACAGGACGGGAAGGATATAATTAGAGGTGTCCTTTTAAATAAAAATGGGTCCTCTGAGGATTCCCCCGAAATCTGAACCCGGGAAGGCGGAAGGAGGGTTGCGATCGTCATCAGGAATCTTATTGTTGTGAATTTCGCTGATGAGGCAATTGTGGATTTATTTATTTTTAATTTATTTTTTATTTTGTTCAGTTTTGAAGGTTGGTTTGCCCACACGAAGCGGATATTGTAATTTGTAAGTTTAAGAGGGAAATTCATAAATGTCTTTAAATAAATAAGTGAAATGAGTAATTTTCTTTCTGAGATGAATCATTTTCACTATAAACAAATGTAAAAATCCTGTATTTTCATCCTAGTCAGATTTTGAAGTTGCTTTTGAAGTATATGGGTACATGTACTTAAAAATCTCTACAGAGAGCTTTCGCGTCTATTTCATGTTTAACCGTTTGTCAGATAATTCCAATTTCATGTTTAACCGTTTGTCAGATAATAATAATAATAATAATAATAATAATAATAATAATAATAATAATAATAATAATCTTCTTCTTCCTAGCTTAAACCCATTTTTATATGGGGTCGCCATTACGAATGAGTCGTCTCCATCGATTTTCTGTCTTGTGCCTCGTTCTCTTTTATTTATACCTTTCAATTCCATATCTCCTTACACAATCACGCCATCTCTTTCTTGTCTTCCCTTCTTCCTTCTACCCTGCACTTCCATTTCCATCGTATGTCTTCCAACATGCCGTTCCTCCTTCGTAACAGGTGTCCATAACCATCGAAGCCTTCCTTCCTGTATTTTCTTCGATATTTCAGCTACCTTTGTTGATCCTCTTATATACTCATTTCATCCATCTTCTTCCCTTGTTACTCCCCCGACATCCATCTTCAACATTCTCATTTCTGCACCTCCCATTTCTCTCCTCTGTTTTCCTCATACTTGCCGTTTCTGTTTCCATATAATAAATAATAATAATAATAATAATAATAAAATAATAATAATAATAATAATAATAATATAGGCAGGGAGCAGACCTCCTTTGATTCATATTTTGTTTGAAAATAATGACCAGTACCTTTATAAGATTAATTCGTTAAAAGCTGCCATTATTTTCAATAATATAATAATAATAATAATAATAATAATAATAATAATAATAATAATAATAATAATAATAATAATAAGTCGCCTGGAAAAGCAAATCATGGTGATGAGATCTGACTTGCGTAAACTGAAAGAGATGGCAGAAAAAAAAAAAAAAAGCTAAGAAGCAAGAATACAAGGGGACGAACTCACGAGAAATACAATGTACAAGAGAGGGGACTAAACAAAAACACAATAGAAGATGTAAAACAGAGGCTTAAGGCCAAAGACCCATAAGATCCAACGGTACATGAACAGGAATAAGGGATACCAACATAACAAACTATTCGGAACCAACCAGAAAAGACTATACAGCCAACTAAGAGGGGAAGACAACCACCAAGAAATTCCTGAAGCCGAACCAAGTAAGAGACTCTGGGAAAACATAAAGAGCAATCCGGTATCACACAACAAACATGCAACATGGCTCCAGGAAGTCAAGGAAGAAGAAACAGGGAGAATAAAACAAAAGAATCACAGAGATCACGACAAGACACAGTCAGAAACCAACTAAAGAAAATGCCAAACTGGAAAGCCCCAGGTCCCGATGAAGTCCATGGATACTTGGCTCAAAAACTTCAAGGTCCTACACCCACGAATAGCAGAACAACTCCAGCATTGTATCTCAAATCACCATGCACCCAAATGGATGACCACAGGAAGAACATCCTTAGTACAAAAAGACAAGAGTAAGGGAAATATAGCCAGTAACTACAGGCCTATCACCTGCCATACCAATAATGTGGAAGTTACTAACAGGTATCATCAGTGAAAAGGCTATACAAACTACCTAGAGTGACAAACACCATCCCCCACCAACAGAAAGGCTGCAGAAGGAAGTGTAAGGGCGCAAAAGACCAGCTCCTGATAGACAAAATGGTAATGAAGAACAGTAGGAGAAGGAAAAAAAAACCAACCTAAGCATGGCATGGATAGACTATAAGAAAGCCTTCGACATGATACAACACACATGGCTAATAGAATGCCTGAAAATACATGGGGCAGAGGAAAACACCATCAGCTTCCTCAAAAATACAATGCGCAACTGGAATACAATACTTACAAGCTCTGGAATAAGACTAGCAGAGGTTAATATCAGGAGAGGGATCTTCCAGGGCGACTCACTGTCCCCACTACTCTTCGTAGTAGCCATTTTTGTTTCTCATGACAAAAGTACTACAGAAGATGGATGCCGGGTACCAACTCAAGAAAAGAGGCAACAGAATCAACCATCTGATGTTCATGGACGACATCAAGCTGTATGGTAAGAGCATCAAGGAAATAGATACCCTAATCCAGACGTAAGGATTGTAACTGGGAACATCAGGATGGAGTTTGGAATATAAAAAATGCGCCTTAGTCAACATACAAAAAGGCAAAGTAACGAGAACTGAAGGGATAAAGCTACCAGATGGGAGCAACATCAAACACATAGATGAGACCGGATACAAATTACCTGGGAAAACTGGAATGGGGAAGGGGATATAAAACACCAAGAGATGAAGGACACGATCAGGGAAAAGAATATTATGCATGAGGCTCAAGGCGATAGTCAAGTCAAAACTCAACGCTGGAAATGGATATGATAAAAAGCCATAAAAACACATAGGCAGTGCCAGTAGTCAGATACAGCGCAGAATAGTGGAATGGACGAAGGCAGAACGAATCCGCAGCATAGATCAGAAAACCAGGAAGCATATGACAATACACAAAGCACTACACCCAAGAGCAAATACGGACAGACTATACATAACACGAAAGGAAGGAGGGAAAGGACTACTAAGTATAGAGGACTGCGTAAACATCGAGAACAGAGCACTAGGGCAATATCTGAAAACCAGTGAAGACTAGTGGCTAAAGAGTGCATAGGAAGAAGGACTAATAAAAGTAGACGAAGACCCAGAAATATACAGAAACAGGAGAATGACAAACAGAACAGAGGAATGGCACAACAAACCAATGCACGGACAATACATGAGACAGACTAAAGAACTAGCCAGCGATGACACATGGCAATGGCTACAGAGGGGAGAGCTAAAGAAGGAAACGGAATGAATGATAACAGCGGCACAAGATCAGGCCCTAAGAACCAGATATGTTCAAAGAACGATTGACAGAAATAGCATCTCTCCCATATGTAGGAAGTGCAATACGAAAAATGAAACCATAAACCACATAGCAAGCGAATGCTCGGCACTTGCACAGAACCAGTCCAAAAAGAGGCATGATTCAGTGGCAAAAGCCCTCCACTGGAGCCTGTGCAAGAAACATCAGCTACCT